>NW_016188004.1:0-208 GCF_001687245.7 Rhagoletis zephyria
TTTCGTATATATGGCAACCCTTTAAAAGACTAAGACCATACTGCACATCCGCAGGTCAAGCCCTTTCACGTGACACCTCATTTTTGAAAATCGTACGAACGATACAGATTTTATGACTTGATGTTAAATATTTTACGCAACCCTCTGCAGCAGAGAAATTTTGAATTCGATTTTCTAACATGTGGCAACTCCTTTCATGGAACTAAGG
>NW_016188004.1:223-4233 GCF_001687245.7 Rhagoletis zephyria
TGGCCACCCTCTTCAGGCACCTCAAAAATATTTTAATTGTGTTTCTGTAAGCTCTTTCTGTACTGTATAGTATTTTAAGCGTAAGACTTTTGTATAATTTAACTAAATTTTACTTTTGAAACAGGTGGCAACCCTCCTACATTTAGCTAGAAAATACAACTTATTCAAAACCATTTCTTTTGATACCTATATTGGGATGATTCGTTTAACTTAATAAATAATTTGAATTTGATTTTCGTATATATGGCAACCCTTTAAAAGACTAAGACCATACTGCACATCCGCAGGTCAAGCCCTTTCACGTGACACCTCATTTTTGAAAATCGTACGAACGATACAGATTTTATGACTTGATGTTAAATATTTTACGCAACCCTCTGCAGCAGAGAAATTTTGAATTCGATTTTCTAGCATGTGGAAACTCCTTTCATGGAACTAAAGCTACGTTGCACATCTGCAGGTCAAGCCCTTTCATGTGACACCTCAGTTTTAAAAATCGAACGAACGATACAGATTTTATGCCTTGGTGTTAAATATTTAACGCAACCCTCTGCGGCAGAGAAATTTTGAATTCGATTTTCTAACATGTGGAAACTCCTTTCATGGAACTAAAGCTACGTTGCACACCCGAAGGACAAGGCCTCTCATGTGACACCTCATTTTCAAAAATCGAACGAACGATACAGATTTTATGGCTTGGTGTTAAATATTTAACGCAACCATCACCGAACTCGATTAAGAAGTTTCACTTCAAAAAGTCATATATCTAAATAAAGAATCATCAAGAGATTTTTCTGGCACTGCTTCTTTGAAACCTGCCCCACCGTTTCAGGTGTTCACAGCATAGTTTACAAGCCGTATGAGGTATCCACGGCTTTCGATTTGAAGTAAGAAAAATAAGCACTTCTTTTCGTTAGTATATTCTTCATAAATTTAGCAAATAAATACACGCATACACTTACCTCATTGAGACAACTTCAACTTGATGAAAACGTGAAATTAATTTATTTATAGAAACGTACCGATAGACCTCAAAATGCACACACGAAAGTAATCATTACGGCCGATATACAAAATGCACACCTAATAACAAACCCCCGCACCATTTTTTATTTATTTTTGTTTAATTACTGACCTGTGTAATAAATATATCCACACATACATACATGTATATGTACATGTTATTGCAATTACGGAAAAACTCAATGAATACCCTTGTCAAATTAAAATTCGAAGTGGCAACAAAAAAATATATATATACGTGTCTTTTTAGCCTAATTGGCAACCATTTTGAAGCTGATCAATAATTTTTGTGCGAAAACCAAAACGGACGAAAATAATTGCAAACTATTTGGCAATCAGTTTTTCGACCTAATTAAAAACGATACATTAAATACTATTATTTATTTACATAAACATAAAACTAAACAAAAACATACTATATATACATACACGTATTATTTGTAATACTATCACTAAAGCATAATTATATTTTAAACTTAGGCCCAGCCTTAAGGCATGTCACAAACAGCTTTCTTGTCACTTTGAAGTTGCTCAAGCAAGCAAGCTCAGCAAATTTTTTCGTGTTGTAAATTGAAATTCAAATTTAAAAACCATGCAAATAGGACAGAGAATAAAGACAAACAAATGTCAAGCTTCGTAATGATTAGGGAAAAGCTGGTTTGTTGCATGGACCTTATTTTGTGGCTTTAAGAAATACACCAAAGTCCCCCAAAAATTTTGTTAAAGTAACTTCAAATTTGCTACTGAAACGTCAATCTCCGCGGTTATGAAAACTGTGTCATACCGGAAAACGTCCAGGCTATGCGCATTCAAATACAGTTCAGGGATTCGCAAGACAAGTTAACATTTTTTTATGTAAAATAGCGGCTAAAATAGTTTTAGGGGGTCCAATTAAATTTTTTTTATCAGCATAAATACATTTCGGTGTAGTTGGAAATCCCCTAAAACCATTTTAATAATTTTCTTTACATTAAAGAATGTTAATTTTAAGATTTTACGACAGTTAACATGTCCTGTGAATCCCCTAACTAGTTATGTATTTAGTGTTTTTACTCAAGCAATATTTATATACCTAAAAGTGGTTACTCATGCCTTCTTCTTCTTTTCCTCTACAAATCTTCGTCGGTTTGGACCGAGACTAAAAAAAAACTTCGCCAATTGCATGTTTCCTTTACAAGGCAGTGGATTTTCCAGATCTGAAGCCATACTGACTAGGTCCAATTAGTTGGTTCAGTCTTTTAAACAGTATCGTCGAAACTTTACATGCTATACTAAGAAGGCTAATTTCGCGGTAATTGGCTCAAACAGCTCTCTATTAGCTCTTCGTCTCCTGATTTTAAGAGTTCAGTTGATATGCTACGGATGCTATGTTATTTCTAAGCTGCATTATTGCTCTTCTTACCCCGCCTTGTTCAAGTGGAGAACGAGAGCTTCGTTCCTATACATTGGTTCCGATGCTTCTTCATCAAACGGCTCAACACCCATGGCACTCAAAAGAGATTCCCATTTTCATCTCTACAGGAACCAACCCTGGCTTGTGAACCTTTTTATAGCTGACTTATTTTCAGATAGAATTTTTGAGCCGCATTCCTGCTTTTCAGTATCTCACTTTAGTCGTACTCACGCCTATTTCGCGCTATTTCAAAAAACTTTTGAAGAACGCCCTATTTTAGAATTCGTATCTCGGCTTCCGATGCAAAAACCGATTCAATCTATTTTGAAGTGAGATGTGGTACTTTTGAAACGAATTCTTAGATAGGACGTTGTTGAAAAGTTTTTTGAAATAGGAATTTTCGAATTGGCTGCCGTGATAGGTCATTCTTCCACTGTGTGTGGTACTACTAACTACGATGTGCCGCTTCAAAGGTTTGGTTTGGCAATTTACAGTGGCAAATTTTCTTTCAGCATGATTTAGCTATTATCAACAGACTCAGTGGAGAGTGTTAAGAATAACTCAATAGTTGCTGATAACCCAAACTTTTGCTGTACCGTGGATTGATCTGAGCATCTAAATCAACTACAAGCGAGGCGAAGGGGTTGGAAAGTGCCGCTGTTGCTTGAAGGTCATTTGATGCGGAGACACATTTTAGGTTTGCTAGTTAGGTTGTATGTTTTTTACGAGCAAAACTATGTAGCGTGTTATTGATTATAGAGAACTTAAATATTAGCACAATAGAACATTTAACAAGTTCTTTTTAATGAATAATGCAGTTAAAAATATTTCACAAAATTTTTTTGATATTTTCTTTTCATATCATATATCGGATGGCTGAGTGGAAGATCCACCTATCTCGGCAGCCAGGAAACGCAACGTTCTATCTCAGAAAACTTTTCAAAAACGCCCTACTTCAGAATTTTATTGCTTCGACGTCTCCTCGCTTTTAATGCAAAGACGTCTTCGCGCAGAGAACCAATCTGGTGGATGTGAGAGCGCAGATGATTATGGCCCATAAGGTAGCCAATAAGCAACTTGATGTCGGCTCTGTTCAAAATATGAAAACTACGGAAAGGATAACCAAAAAGTATGGCCTGTCCAAGGCGCCTTACCACTCCTACCATGATTCTATTATAAACCTCGAGGAGGACCAACTGAGTCCACAAAACGGTACCGGCCTCACAAGTACAGACGATGAGCCTTCCCTTGCCAATTCGTCGGCGGCCTCGTTGCCCACGATCCCGCAGTGTCTTGGTACCCAGCGTAGTAATACCGGTTCTCCTTACTGCTAAGAGCTTGATAGTGTCAAAGCACTCCTTGAGAGCCGGAGCTTGGCTGGTTCAATATACTTTCATTATGCCTACTAGTTGCAATTCATAAAACAATTTATATTTCAGTGGCCATGCCTATCGGCAACCCAACTGAGGTTGCGTTGCAATCCATAATCGACCCATTGTATTTAAAAGTCTATTCGTATTCAATTTAGAAAAATTCAGTTTTCATAACAGTACCTCCGACAATGAAGAGAGGCTGATCGACTTCGCCACGGCAT
>NW_016188005.1:0-4232 GCF_001687245.7 Rhagoletis zephyria
TTTTTTTTTTGTAGATTCTCGTCGCCAAAAAGAGGCACTTGGATTATCGCCCACGTTAACGACGTAGCATTTAATGTCAGCGTAAAGTTACTAGACAATTTCTACGATCTTATGCAGGGGTAATTAAACTAAGTCATAAATTGGTCCGCCGCAATTCCGAAAAGGTGACACTCATCTTGTTCGGTTGCGTTCTACTTATGATTTCTAACAGGATCATGTAGAGGGAAAGGTATCTTGAAAACCTGCTATGAAGAAGTGGATAGAAAAGGTATCAGTTGATATGAAAGAGATGGAGTCTCTTTCTGAAAGCAATCCAAAGGCAATATGAAACCGTAATAAAACCAATTAGCTTGGTGAAACCTCGACATCAAATTTCGCTTTCACTTTGTGAAATTACATATTCCTTCTTTAAAGCAGAAGTCATGACAAGTATTTCAAAAATAATGTGGAAAAGTATGGTGCGTACATTGACTGCATTAATGGCGCAAAAAAAAAAAAAATGATAGCATACAAAAAAACTAGGAATTTAGTGAAGAAACTGGCAAAAAGCGAAACTGTGGCGCTTTATATGAAGAGCTTTGCACAAAAATTTTGCAGTAATATGTATTCATCAATACGTATAATGAATTTGATGCTGGTTATGACGGTGAAGTCGATGCTGATGGCAATGGTGATTTTGAAGTATATATGTTCCGTGGGAAGTTTCTCCCTTAACAACCACCAGAATTTTATGATGTGACGGGTGGAAAGATGCTGATAGAAAAGTATTTGAAAAGCTTTTGTAGAATTTCGAAGGCGAATTATTGTAGTGTGAATAGAAGCGTCGAGGCAGAAAGCGAGAGAGGAAGTGAGCGAAGTGAAAACTTTATGGTCCAGTTAAAGGGAGGAAATACAAAAATAAGAAAAGTAAAAAAAATAAATACAAAAAAATATATATTAGTAGTGCAAAAATTGCCATAAAACGATGTTGGGAATTGAAAATAAAAATTCACTTCGGAAAAAAAGTTGCACCAAAAACCGTCAGCGTTAACAAAAGCATGCTGGTGCGAGACCCAACAAAGGCGGTAAGTAGCGTAGAAAATAACAGCTGACGAGAACAATTCATACAAGTTAAATACCTAGCAAACGCCTGCCAACAGTGGCAAGTTTGATGGATGTGCTAAGAAGGCAGCAGCTGGAAGAATATTGCAGCAGAAATTGCAATTCAGAAACAGCTGAAATGTAGTAAGCACAGCGTGAATAGAGAGGCGGGTGAAATCTGCAGCATCGTGCGGGTCAGAAGTGAAAAGCAAACACACACAGTGTCGGACAGTAACCACGTTACCAAATGGCAAAGAAAGAGAAGTGAAAGAAATCGGACGTAAGACGCAACCATACACTTTTCAAGTGCGCTAAAGGATCGGTCGAGTTAAAAATATATGTAATATGTACGAGTGGGCGAAAACTGCAATTGCGACTAAGACTGGTATGGTGGCTATTACCTAAAGTTATTGATTTGGCTCTTATGCTTGTTGCTATTGTTGTGTGCTCGTTCAAATACTTCTTATCGCTCCATTTGCTTTGGCGCTCGCTAGGTACAGGTGGTGGTATTATTCTTCTTACGCTTCCTGCTTTTTCGTTTGTGAAATGGAGCGCAATGACTTATGACGAGCTGCCAATGCAGTTGAAGGAAATACAATTTATGAAAGAAAAATATTAGTTGAAGTTTTAAAGGTTGGCGAAAGTGAGGAAATTGGGAAAACATTGTAGTTTTTTGCCTTATTATTTTTTTGTAGGCGACCAAGGAACGATTTTAAAATATGCTTAGTGAATTTATTTCTTATACACACATCCGCACATACATAAATAACGTCACCTGAAATGCAAAAAGACGTAACAAACATCATCGCTGTAATGCTAAAAGTCATAACTTTTCGATTTATATGATCGATTTCATCGAATTACAACTCCCCACTTAATTTTATGAAAAAAAAAACAAAATTAAAATATCAGACTTTTTCCAAAATAAAAAAATCCTGACACGCGCCGATTTTCGGTTTTCTTTCCTTTAGAGGTCCATATAAAGGATCAATGAAAATGTTCGAAACTGTAAGAATACATTGATTACATGCCATTTAAGTATTATGCATGCTCAGATTCCTTAAATTCCAAAACATATTTCTGCTATATACTAGATTTGACCCAAATAGGACAAGGGATTTAAAAAGAATAATTTAGGAATTTAAATAATCTAATCCTGCCTAATACTTAAACGGCATGTAATAAATGTATTCTTACAGTTTCATCGCTCTCAGAAAATTATATTGATCTCAAAAGGAAAACACTTGTTTTCTTAGGTATAATTGCTATGAAAAAGCTAAGGGCTCGACGCGGTACCTCTTACAGTTGTCCTCGAGAGGGGAGATTCATGGAGGATCATAACTATACCAAAAGCTTAAATTTGAGTCTTATTCGGCGCTTACCACTGATGCCATAATTTTCATATAATTTAAAAAATGCTAGCTCCAAACATAAAAATATTTTAGTATTTCAGTGGATATGCATTGACTCCCACTATTAAATACCAAATTATTTGCAATATACCATACCATTACGAAGCATAGCTTCATGAAATTCCATACGTACGCAAATTTCAAGGATATGCTTGTGGAAAATGTTCTTTAATGATGGGGAAAGAATGGGAAAAATTAAAAAAGAACAAAAACAAAACGCGCGCAAAATATCGATCAGCGCAGCTCATGAGTGCAATACCTGTTTTCATTTGGGAAGCCTTCAAAGATTTAAGAGAAAAATATGCACATTAATGTGAATATTCGGCAGGAAATTCGGGTTAGGCAAGCACTTAAATATCTACTAAACTCACGCACACAAACAAACAAAGCTATCGAACATAACTTTTCATTGGCATAAACGTAACAACGTATCTGGCGGGGCGTTCTTAGCACTTCTCCCTGAATCACCAAAATGATAAAGTTTGTGGACACCCAAAAATACATAAATGCATTGAAGGCCATAAAAGTGGCGATATGAGAGAATGCAATAAACTGAAATGGGTTTGTTGCCACGGCAGCGTAAGAATAACAGTACTTATACCTACTCAAATACGAGTAACTTGCATCAGCTTTAATGAGCATATAAAAAATTGCGATTTGCGAACTAGTAAATGGAAATTCAAATATAAGCTGAGCGCATAAAATACTTGCGGGTAGAAAAGTATTGATTGTGGGTGGATATTTGTGTGAAACTGGTATCCGTATTTGTATGGTTCAGTGTTCAGTTGGACTATGTGTGTGTATTTAAAAGGTTCCTATTTAGGCGTTCCTAGTTTTTTTTTAATGGGAAACCGAGAGAAAAGGATAGGTGACGATTCCATGCGCCAGACTTTCCTGATATACTTCAAGTCAAAGTAATTGTTCAATTTGGAGTAGCTGCTACTTCTACATATACCTAGAGTGAATTTTGGATTATAATATTGAATTGGTTCGCCGCAACTCGTCTACAGTTGGCTTAGAGAGATATAGGTTCTGCGGCTAAACGTAAAACGATGGTTGCGAATTTATTTATAAGTACCTATCATTTCACAGATGGTTCTTAAAACAATGATGGTATGGCAGCTGTTGTGTTCTAACCGGAGCTCTAATTTCAAAAGCCATATAATCTTCTAGATTACTACAATACTTTCCGAAGAATATCTATAAGTGGCTACGTCGGTAACTAAATGAGCTTCTCACAACTTTCATGCAAACCGTTTCAACGACAGCCAGAGAGCCAGCAAGACATTATTGGTCCATAAACGGGGCGAATTAACCAAATAGCGAAGAACTGATCTCAGTTGTCTTGGAGACAAAAAAAGAAAGATATGTATGTACATATGAGATGCAATGAGTAATTTCATGCCGTTTAATTCAGTGATCATCTACCAGTATCTGAGCGTGTCTATTATTCCTTCAACTCCATCAGCCAAAGGTAACAAGTTTTGTCATTAGTTTATGACGGAAGGAGGACTCACACATGCAGTCAGTTAGAATTAACCAACCATCTAAGCACAGGAGGTGGAAACGACTTATACCACTTTGAAAATAAACGGCTCATTTATAAATCCTTCTTTCTCATATTATTTAAAAAATAATAATTTTATAGATAGGCTCCTCTGGCTCTCATACATATACAAATGAATGTTTTCAAAAAATCGGGTTTGGTGTTTTGAGCGTATTTTTTTCAGGTGCCCCACT
>NW_016188007.1:0-4231 GCF_001687245.7 Rhagoletis zephyria
AATACACTTCCGCGAACATTTCTGCAATAAAATATTGCATAAACGTTTAAGGCTTAATACAATTGGCACGAGTTTTAGCACAAAATCATTCATTTTCAATTACTACCTACTGAAATGACAAATAATTTGTATTTCCAACACAAAAAATAAACAAATGACGATTTCAAAACGCCATGCGCCTTACAATGTTGGGCGCTTCGATTCATGAAGTTTTTATGATTAGGCGAAAACATGATTATGAATCGTAATATACAGAGTTTCATTGAAATACATGTGTTCGGTATAAAAGTTTCATACTTTAGTACGCCGGAACGATTACACTACTATAACTAGGAGTTTAATGTGCGGAGTGCCTAACTCTTAAACGAGCATTTCGCGGGCGGAACTGCGGGCAAAATCTAGTATTTAAATATTTTACATAACTTGTTTGACCGTTCACTTTCTTTTAGCTATTCTTCTCGCATTTGCTCACCCATTCGTAAGCCTAAGGCCAGCACATTATTTGCAATTCACCAAATTAAATTCATAATAAATAACTTCCAACCACTGCCAACAAAGTGCACAAAAGTATTTCGTCAAAAATCTGCTTTTGGCTAGAGAGCCATATAAAGTGAATGAGTGCATAAAGCAAGCAAAGTACACACAGATACTCCTGTGTACTCCCAGGCACACACACACACACACTGAAATAAATTCTTAAGCGTAGAGAAAGAGTAATAAAGCCGAAAACTTACTCTTACATAGTTGTTGTTATAGCGTAATTCAGCAATTCACTTGTGCGGCTACATTAAATGACCATCAAGAGATGCTGGCAGCAAAGACGAAACGATGGCAATGCTACCGCCGTTGCCTTTTTATGTGTCCCGAGTATAGTTTGCTTGAGGAACAGAATTTCCTTAGCCTCGAAGACGGATGATGATGGTGACCCACACTCACTCAATTTGTTGTTAAGCTATATTATTAATTTTATTTAGTTACAAGTGTACGCTACTATGTATATGCATCAATGCCTACAGACTTTATTACAAACAAAGATACACACTCGTACGTACACGTATGTACCCTTGTGGACAGCTGATTAATACCATGTTCTGACCGACATCGAAAACATGTTTTCGTTGCTAAAACTGGTTTTCGACCTAAAACTTGTGTTTTCGTCCATGTAAAATCTGTCAAACGAAAACCAGTTTTCGCTGAAAACTACTTGAAAACTCACGTTCCACTCATTCCAATCGGTGTCTTTACTAGTTTTTTTTCTATTATTTATCGAAGTGGAAGTCATATTTAATCATCTTTAATACGCCATTTCGAATTTATTGTTAACTGGCTGGCCAAAGTAAAATAAGAATGAAAGTAAGAGGTAGCTAATGAAAAGAAAATGAGGGAAAAGCATTTTGGTTTGGTTTTTGCGTAGCGAAACTGTAATCAGAGGACGTAAGAAATGTCAACGAAAACACTAACAGCCGGTGTGAACAGCCTTCAGCCCACAATCCCAAAACTCGTTTTTAGAGTGTTTTCGTTGTCGGTCAGAACATGGTATAAGTCGAGTGACATTTTATTAAAAATCAACGCGATTTTCTAGCGACTTAAAATTTCCACTTTAATCTGCTAAACATTAATGAGCTATAAAACTGCATCTAAAAATTCGAAAAAAAGTTGCAATTTTTGGGCACACATGTTAAAGTTTGTTAAATGTTTATAATTTTTGTACGAAGTTTGAACTGTGAATTTATGTAACGCTGATTAGGTAAAATGCTAAACTTTTAGAAAAAATAAATAAAAACATTAAGTAAACAAAAGAAAAATAGCCAAAACTAGGCAAAATGTCACTTGACTTAATCAGCTGCCTAGAAGTTTAGCAGTAATAACATTTGTAAATAAGCTCCGACAATAAAAAAAAAACGCTCAGCAGCCATAGTCATAGTTGCGAGAAAGTTTCGAGGAATTTTCAGAAAATGTGCTCGTATAAAGCGCATTACCCAAATAACTTCCTCCTTGCCGCATTTCACTACTATCTGACCTTTGTAGCAGGCAGTAGAAAAATTGAGTTTATTCCAGGTCGTGTAATTTTAAGAAATGCGCAAAACTTTGGCAGCCATTTTTATTCACAGTTTCGTAGTCATTTGTATTTATTTTTTTTTTTTTTTTGCTTGCAAACCACTTATTTTTTCTTGATAGCATGCCTTAATTCGCATTCGCTTTCAACTTTTCCTCACACTACATATGTATGTACTTGCGATTTACCTGTGGCTACCTTTTTACTTCTTTTGCATTTTTTTACTACTCTCTCTTCCGGCTACTATGCCAAAAAAAAATTAACTTAATCATTTTACAACTTCAATTCAACTATTCAACTGCGGCCAAACAAACGCAGGGTCGCCGTGTACGAATACTTTTATAGTTTGCTTTGTTGGTTGCTTTCGTTGTAGCATTAGTTAGCTTATTTGGCGGGTTTATCGTATAGGAAATGTAAGACGACGTTAACACTGTGGCGCACTCCAAAGCGAAGGCATCAGAGTTGATCAACTAAGTCGAAGAAAATTACGAACCTTCGACAAGTAAATGGACTGAAGAGCCTTCTGCCTTTTGCAAATGACATCAAATATCATTGTTTTTTGCCATATATGTTGTAGATGGATATAGAATTAGTTGACAACAATCCATGGAGCGATACACATCCGAAGAACGTGGAATCATTTTTACTGTTTATTTGAGCAATTTTTGGTCGTTTGAGCAATCCTCCTAAGAACTAGAATTCTCCTTCTAAACATGTCACCACCCCTCACTGAGTAACTTTTGTAGGAGCTAGGTGGCAGAAAAGGAAAAATACTACTATACTTGTTTTCAGATTTCCCTCTTTAAACCACCGGATATGATGGCTCTTCATACTCAATCATATTCCGCCATATAGAAGGACGATTGAAGTAATATTTTTTTTTTACTAAAGCGGAGAATCGTGATCACGACAATTATAAGAGTTTAAGACCAGTAAGCCTTATATTCTTTGTACTCACGATTTAAGAGGCTCTCAGTTCTGCACACCAGGAATAAGTTGTGGAATTTAACGCAACTCTCAACATGCTTGCCATAACGGGCAGTCAACGGAGACGGCCTTACATAAAGTATTTCGCACGATTGAGATATCGTTGTACTACAATCCGTTAGCTTGGGCGTGTTTCATAGATATTTAGGGATCCATTATTAATACCACTTCAGATTCTATATTGTCCATGAGGCGTTTACAAAATAAGGGCGAGATTGGTGCCTTCTGCCATGGGTCATACCTCTGTTAAGAAGCAGAGTAATTGATGACGAATTGGGTACCAAAAATAAATAATAAGTGATAGCATGGAAAGAGGAGTGGTTATTGAAAAAAATATTACTGGTTCACAAATTGTTTGCTTGCTATGAATACAGAAGCAGATCCCTCAAACAGACCGAAATATTCTGAAGCTGTTTTGGACGGAAAACTTAAAGGAAGGCGGTACAGTAAGAAGGAGAGCAACGTAGGTCTCAATAACACTCTAACAGCCAAGCCCATAAAGCATTAAAGCCAAGGTTTGTGCACCAGATGCACGGTTACGGTTCGACCCATTATTTCAAGTAGAGCGTTGCTCGTTAATTTTCAATAAGGATTGCATCATCAAAAACAAACTTCGCTTTCTTTGCGAGTGCGACACTTGATCAGCTATCCAGACAGAATATTTTAGAGTACAGACGCCTTTCTCTGCATATTTGTGATTTCGAAATAGCTAAACTTTACTAATTACTTGTCACCATAATGACAAACCATTTGAACCAACAAACCGGCAGAACAATCTCCAGCCATATCACGAGCTCCACCAGCAGACAAGTCTTTCGGTGACCAATCTATACCGAACGAACATCCAGCAGTCAACTTCGAAACATCGGAAGAACCGATAGAACAGACACATCTGCTATCGAAACTCTACCGGTCAACAACGATGCGAAAATCAACCTTAACCTGCTGCCAGGATTATAGACGCAGACATTTGGTTATACTGTGAAAAATATTATGCTTTGGACGGCCGTAGATTTACCGATCTTAGCAGCTCAGTGGCAAGGACGTATCTACCGTTGCGGTGGAAGACGTCACGATCGTGTTGGAGGCCTAGGTAAAACTCAGCCAACCCAGGGCTGTGTGAGGGTCGCACCCTCCAAATAAAACACTGTATTTCAGTGTATGAATCCTGACCCTGTAAACAAAGTT
>NW_016188009.1:0-4231 GCF_001687245.7 Rhagoletis zephyria
TATTCGACTAGTGTGCTATGAGTCACTTGGCGGTCGATGCGCGGGCTCTTACATTTAAAATAAAAGACTAATATTTTGCAGGCTTGTTGTTGACTTCATGGTACAATATATTTTCACTATTACCAAAGGATTTGAGAAAAATTAGACTTTCGACCCGCCCTAATGTACATACATACATGGGCAATTCCACGGTAACTCACATTACATTCGAGACAAAATTTTAAGAGTTAAATGCGTATTTAGCTTTAGACTTAGTATTTACAGATAAGGTCAAACGATCTTTATATGTGGAAAGTTTACAAAACTACTTTTATTCCGCAATAAGATATAGAAAAAATGTACGGTAACTCAGGTTATAAGATATTGTAACTCACGTTCCTTGCGAATTATATTAAAGTAAAAGGCAATACTGAGTTTCTATATTGGTAAAAACTAATCTCCATGTGAACTCGAACCTGCCATATCAGAACCGTAAGCCCTAGTCTTCACGCGACGTCATGGTCGACATTCGCGAGAAGGCCAGTTAAACTTTTTCGTTTTGGCTTGAAAAATGTGACAATTTTTCGAAATTGTTCAACTGATAAGCCGCTGCTGTAGTTCATTCATACCAGTTTATGAACATGTCCATCTAATATTATAAAACTTATTTTACATATTTTAAGACCCCCGCTTAAATATTACCGGGGTTGAAAATACATCCAAAAGTCACATTTTTTCCAATTCCGTTGATACAATTTTTAAAAATTTGTATGCAGAGCTTATCTTAAATTCTTCTATCATCTGAGGTGATTTTTTAGAAAGAATATTTTTAAAAACAAATTTTATTAAAAAAAACTCGCTTCTTCAAAAAGCTCCAGCTCACGTAAATCATAATATTTTTTCAGAAATATTCCGCTAACGGAAGTCTAAAAATGTAATCCATTGTATATTAGTCGTCATCGATTCGCCACTTCACTGCTTGCTATGTTTGAGTTCCGGTCGCTTAACGAAAAATTTTGTATGTAAAAGCAACAACAACGTTAGCTAGCAAGGATAGGTGATAGGGAGTTTGGGTGTACCTCATTGAGTTCGTTAGTTTCGCCACTGGCTAACTATTGGCCAATCGATGACGGGTACGAATTTGTGTTTGCACATTTTAAAACATGAATTTGAGATTCAATTACGCAATCAGAAAATAGTACAACACTGTTAGGTATTTTTGGTATTATTGAAATGATTATATTTAAAAATACTAATTTAGTATTTTTGAGATTATAACTTATCAAGTGAAAAAAGTTTGTTGATGATGGCTTTCTTTAAAAGTTGAAAACCTTTAATCAAGGCAAATACCACTTTTTCATCTTTAATTGTAATAAAAGTATAGTAAATAACATAAATTTTAATATTACTATTTACTGCTTTTTCCTTGGTTCTCTTACCTTAAAATATTTTTTTTATCCGAAAAAGGGCGGCAAATTCTGAATTGCCTAGGTGTGACAAATATTAAAATCCGCTACTGCCTATGAATATGTATACATACTTTTTATTTTTACAGATAGTTTTACGCAAGTGATGAGTAAACACTATCGACTAGTTTTTTTCGCGTTCCCATGACAGTCGTGTCTACGTAAGCGGAACGGCCCAAATTTATATCTGGCCAAGGACTGTCACTCCAGCAATGCTGCCCAAAAACTCTTTGGGGAATTTCTATGCCGTTACAACAAGAACAACTAGTTTTTTCGTGTCCATTCTTTAAGGGACGCCCTTCACCCAGCTGTTTAATGGATGAAATCTATTTTGTATGAAATTTTATGTGTTAAGAAATATTTCGCGAGTGGGTTGGTTGAAAAAATCCTGGCCAGGATATTTTTAATTAAATATTAAAAAAATAATTTTTTATAAATCTTGCACCTATTTTTTTATTGAACAAATTACATACATATATGGTGTGTACATATGTATACTAATCGAAAGCATAAAGTCTATAGAATGTGTTAAACTGATTAGTGAAAATTACTATTATTACTTACCTGTTCATACCTGCCAACCCAATAGGTAGGCCAGGAAAAAAAATATGCCACCCAAAGTTTTTACATTCTATAGGCTTAAGACTTTCGATTGGTGTATAATTTGTTCATTCAACAAATGAGTTCAAAATTTAAAAAAAATAATATTTTTTGAATACATATTTAATAAAAAGTCTCCTGGCCCGGATTTTTTCAGCCAACACACTCACGATATATGTATTTCCTAACAGGTAAAATTTCATACAAAATAGATTTCAACCATTAAACCGATGGGTGAAGGTCGTGCGTTATTCGGATCTTAGACTAACAGCTTCTAAAGAAATCATTTCAAGGAACTCCAAATCTGTAGATTTCATTGCTGGAAATAGTGAATACTGTACCAGTAAAGCGACCTTAGAAGTAGCCCTCAGCGCAGCCAGAAAAACGCTGCTGCAATAAAGCAGGCGAAAGCAGAAGTTTTACCTAAATGTTGTGAGTAAACACCACCTCCGACATTTTCATTGAGTTTGGTTGCGTCCGTATATTTTATGTAAATGAATCTATCCTCCCTGACTTTTCCACGCATTACAAGCGGGCATCCAGATCAGAGATTTTACGTTAGCGGTGCGGGTAGGGTAGCAGTAGTCCACTTCTTTAGCTTAAAGGTCAGTCGTTGTCATTCTCATGCCTGCTGTTATTAGCACAAAGGCAGGTCGTTTTACCCTATTTCTTCAAGTTCACTGCAGGAAATTTTTTTTTTCAATTGTACGATAAATGTGCATACTTACATATATATAGTACATCTACATATGTGTTTGTGTGTACGTTGTATTAAATTTTGCGTAAAAAAATCAAATATCTTTTATCCACCCAATATTTCCTGCATGGCTTTTGGTTATGCCTTATTTTTTGCTACGCAATTATGTAGCTTTTTTAAGATGCAAAAAAAAAGATTAGAAAATATTTTGTCAAAATTTCATTCTTACTTCAAAATGATGAGCGAATATACTAAAATTATACCTTTTTTTAATACCAATCCATTACCTCTAAATTGGACGTTTTTCCTCATTGTTTTCTCACAGTTTTATTAATAGCCAGCTGCCACATTCACAAAATACCAGTCTAATTTTAGCTTTTTTAATCAACACATAATTGTACAAATTATTGCACGCTTACTCATCAACACTGACCATTTTTTACCTTCCAGCAGAAACAGGGAAGCAGTGGGAGACAACAGCCAACAAGAAAAGCCTAGCTACAGTTGTGGAAAAATAAATAGGGACACGGTATTTTAAAAAAATTTTTCTATTTTTGTTTTCTTTATTTAATATTTATTCTTTTTTTTTATAAAAGTTTAGCTCATTATCTAGCACAAATCATATAAATACATATTTCAAACTTTGTGCAAAAAGTATGAAAATTCTGCAAATTGCAGCTAAATTTTCAACTTTTTAATCAGGTTTTTTGAATTTTTTTGGGTACGTAGTTTTATAGCCCATTAAATTTTAGTAGAATGAAGTGTAAGTTTAAAGTTCTTAAAAAATCGCGTTGATTTTTGATAATTTTTATTCTGTGTATTACGCATTTTTTTTCCATAAAAAAAAAAATTCGAAAATACTTTGTATGGACGAAAATGCGTTAGAAAAAATTGCCAAAAATCAACGCGATTTTTTAGCATCTTAAAATTTACACTTCATTCCACTAAAATTTATTGGGCTATAAAACGGCATTCTCGAAAAAAAATCTCATTAAAAAGTTGCAAATTTAGATGCAATTTTGCAGTTTTAATAATTTTTACATAAAGTTTGAAATATGAATTTATATGGGTTTTGTTACATAATGAGCTATACGTTTATAAAAAAAATAATTATTATTAAATAAACAAGAGAAAAAGGGAGCTTTTGTTAAAATGTCGTTACCCTATTTATTTTTCCACCATATAAATATGTATGTACAACCTATGGCCGAAATGGTAGAAACGCAATATTTCGACAAGTTTTGACTATTTTTCCTTTGGCTGTAAAATTCATTCACAGAAGAAATCTTTGGATATCAAACTTCATAAAAACCTGAAAATTTTTTAAAATTACATCCTCCATTTTGGATTTTTATGAAAAATTAATGAACATTAAACAAAAAATAAAAAAATGGTAAGAACTTTACAAAAGTCGCGTTTCTATTATTTTGGCAATAGGTTTATATGTATTACCTTCCCAGAGCCAGCAACAATTTCGATCATCACCAAT
>NW_016188010.1:0-4231 GCF_001687245.7 Rhagoletis zephyria
CGCGTTTCGAATGCTAAATAAAGACATGTCCAAACGCGGAACAAAGAAGTAGCGTGACAGCTGAGGAGCTATGGGGTAACTGTGGTGCCACACAGGATTGCGGACAGGCGACTGTGGAAGAAGTCAAGAAATTGAAAGGAGCAGAGTTGTGGGAGGATAGGCAAACAATTATGTATATAAAAAGTAAAGCGGCAGGCAGTTGAGAAGCAGGCAAAAGTCTGCTTTGCGAAACATTTGCAGAGAAAATTAAAAGAAAACGGCAATGTGACTGCATAAGGCGCTGGAATACATACAATAAATACACTATGCAGAGGCAAGCAGCAAATGAGCGAAGCGCCTGACGCGATTGTGCAATGCAAAGAAGGCAACGCGCGAGACATGACAGCGTGGAGTATGCGAGTACCTTTCAAAAAATAAACAAAGAGGCAGCAACTTTATCGATAATAAAAAAGTTCAAAAAAAGTATGCACTCACAGACCCTAGCAGGACATGTACGCGCTTGGCTCACGCTCACCCACACACGTACGCGCGTAGTACGCCCGCCCTGCGCCCGTTGAATTGAAGCCCGCTGTTGTATGCAAATAATAAAAGGCAAACAGATCAGCGTATGCGTGCGTGCGTGCAAATTGACAGTATGCTGCTGTAGTAACAAGAGTAACAACAACAACAACAAAAATAACAAGGAGCATAAGTAACGCTGTAGAAGCAAGGAAACAATACGCCTTCAATATACATTTTCTTCACTTAAGACAACGCGATATACAAACATTCATACGCATATGTAAGTATGTAATTGGATATAGCATTCGCGCGAAATAAAGGCGTGGTGCAGCAACTTTCAAGCAAGCAAGTGTAACGCATACTTTGAGGCGCAAAAACACATGTGTATGCTTATAAGTAGGTATGTACATTTGTATATTCGAAAATTGAAGCGAAACGCCATTGACAGTGGCATTGCCGCGTTGCTGACTTTATGCCATGCAAACGTGCCGCTAGGCAATGCCATCAGCGGCATCTCCCTCGAAGCGCAAGTACCGAGGCACATACACACAAACATACATATAAAAGTATTCATACATACTTCCCAGTACGGCATAGCTCAGCCAGCTGCCTCAGAAAAATTAGTTTATTTCAACTTATGTAGCAATTAACTTCAAATTGATCTTTGCAAATACTTCAATATTATTTGAAAAATCACTTTGGGCAATAACTATTTCTGCACGAAAAGCCATCTGCAAAAGAAACATGCTGACTTTGAAGTGCTTGAAGCCAAATGAATTTTAAAGTAGTTGAAATCAAATGCAGAGTCGGATAATTTAAGTGAAGCCTAGGACATCGCCATGTTAAAGTCAACAGTTCGTTCTAAGGAAGAAAGTCAGTTCTTCAACTAGTTGTTGTGGGTAAAAAACTGGTTGAACATCGATATTTAAACTAGTTTATTTCCGTACTGGGTTACTTTGAGAGTGATTGTAGNAAACAAAAATTTACATGTATTTTGTTTTTGCTTTGGCGGCATAAACTGTCAAAATCTGTAAGAGTGTGTGTAGAAATTCAAACAAAATTTTTCAATTTGATATCAGAAGCCGTGCGGCGAAACACATACACAAAATCAGCTGAGCTAGTAACACCACCTTATATAAATTCGCCTTGGATTGTAGAGTCAATTCAATTGCTCGCTGTAGTGCCTCCTGCATACACCCACTTGTCAACTTTTTCGTGTGAGAGCAGCTGGTTTTGCTTTTTCTTGTAGCAATTTCTTCTCCTTTTTTTGTGATAACACTATGCTTTCTGCCTCTTGCTAGGAGGTTTTTCTGTAATTCTTACTTTGCTTACTTTGCATACTTTACTTTCATTTGTTTGCTTCTTGTCAAAGCTCTTCAGCTAAGAAAATTACAAGAGCAATCCTTTGACGTTGTGGCGCTGCCTTAAGTTACAGTTAAACAAATAAACAAGCATATGAAGTTGTACATTTGTAATACTTATGTGAAAAGATACAAACAAAAATAGTAAAACTGCGATTTTTGTTTTTCTCTCTGACGTGAGGATTTTTTTAAAAGACTTTGAAATTTCAAATTTTTGACTAGTTAAAAAATTTACACGATTTTACACTGGCCATGAATAAGTATAGGTCATAGGGCTGACCGAGTAACTCACGAAACTGCGTTTATAATTTTTGTAACACCAAAAACCATTTTTACAGGACTTCCCGCAATTTACACAAATTTTTATTATCTTTTCTACTCCTGCAACATTTTTTTGCAAAAATTTCAAAGGAAATAGTCTTCTTTATTTATTACTTCAAAAATAATGTTTCATTTCAAGTAAAACTAGGTACCATTTATAAAAATCAGTAGTCAAATTCGCAAGATATAAATTTTCTATAAAAAAAGTTTTAATTCCCTTGGATGTAATTTCCCAAAAAATTTGAATCAGTTCGATTCACTTTGAGGTTTCAATAGTTCGTCTAGAAAAATTTTTATATGCCTCTTTATAAAAAACTAGTTTGCTCTCCCCCGCTTCGCTGAGTGTATAAAATTTGTGCGTGCAATTTATTCAATAAAACTCAACAAACTTAAACATAGGAGATTCTCACTTTTGTATTTTTTTACTTTAAAATTAAATCTTCTTGCATAATTCAATTTCCTAATTACATTAATTTAAGTTCGGATTTTTAAACAGTTGGTAACGCTCATACTTAGAAATGAGGTCCTCTCAAAACCATCTTCATTGATACCAATATTGTAATAAATCATTTAACTTATTAAATAATTTGAATATGACTTTTTGAAACGGTGGCGAATGTCTTCATACACCTCAAAAATAAATGTTCAAACACAAATTTTCTTAATAGTTTTTCGTTTGACACGCATATTTTAATATATCACATAACTCGTGTGTAATTTTAATAAATTTGACTTTTTAAACAAGTGGCAACGCTCTGAAAATATTTTCAAACTATAACCTTATTACACCTCTTTCGTTTGACTCCCATATTGTGATACGCATTTTAATTACCTAATTTCTTTAAATCAAGCTCAATTTGATTTTTTAACAGTTGGCAACCGTCCCAAATGTCCTTTAGAAGGAATGCCTTTCAAAACCATTTCGATTGATTACCATATTGTAAGAGTGAATTTAAATTAGTAAATTATTTGAATTCAATTTAATATTTTAACAGATGGCAGCCCTCTCCAAACCACTAAAAATATTCTCAATGGTCAAACAAATGATTCCAGAAATACTTTTAGATAGGTGGCAACACTCTGAAAATCGTTTCAAACTGCAAACTTCATAAACCTCTTTTATCTCTCACCCATATTGTGATAATATATTTCAATTACCTAATTCCCTTAATTCAAGTTGAGTTTTTAATACGTAGAGGTTTAAAATTTTTTAGTAGCCATTATCTATGTAGGCACGCCTACCGCAGCCTAAATAAATCCCATGTACATGAGGAGGGAAAAAAGACAAAAATGAAGATAAATATAAATACTTAAATAATATAATGACAAAAGTGGTGGTGAATATGTAGTGAAGTAAATAATGAAGGATAAGGGTAAAGGAAAGGATACAAATTAGAAGATAAACCATTCAGAAGTGCCATCCATTGTGTGGCCCCATCAACAGCATATCACATGCTTTAATTTTAAGCCGTTCACCGCTCACCGTTTTGCCACTAATTGCGTGGCCTCGGCCTAAGACCTCCCTCCACGCGGCCTGGCTATCGCGTATCACATATGTGGGACTTTGAGTTAGACCGAGCGATTGTAACTGTATGCTCAGGAGCAACACTATACCTCACTCCAACAGTGAAATAATGAACCTCTAACCGTTTGTAAAGTAAATTTTCATTAAACCGGCTTCTAGCTAAAATAGGATGTGTAAAATATAAAATACTAGCAGACCCGACGAACTTCGTTCCGCCCAAAATTATTATTTTTTTATTGAAAATTTTTGGTCCAACAATTCCTGGAGACAAAAATGATCCGGTTCTATAGTGAATCTTTCCTAGAAACTTTATAGTATAGTTGGTGGTAATTTCAAATCGGATCCGTATCATTGTTCTACAGAAATGCAATATACATATACTTATTTCAGACGCCAACTGGCGGGTTAAATTGTGAAACTAACCCCTCTATTCTAACAGAGTTACAAAACTTATCTCATCCCTGTTGTGATTTCTAGCATGATAAAAACATAGCAAGGTATAACCGTTCTCTCAATTTGTCGG
>NW_016188011.1:0-4231 GCF_001687245.7 Rhagoletis zephyria
GCCCAAAATTTGGTGCAAATTTTATCCCAATCGTCTGAATGCACAAATACTTTTCTTTATCCCAATCACGAAAACAAATTTGTTAAAATTTTTCAATAGAAGTTCGCTGTGTTATACCAATGGTGTGACTACAAAAAAAAAAAAAAATCGTCCCAATTTTTTCATTTTGTCACAATAGCCCAATATAAAAAAATATACGAATCTGTACAAATATACCAATCGTGTGACAATGGCTTAAGGTTTAAAGCAGAGTTGGGCAGAGGAGTTTTTAAGCTCAAGTATTTTACAATTCACACAGAGCGTTAAACGCTAGTTTAAAGTTTTTTTACGTTATAATTTAATTAATTTCACGCATAAATAAACAATGACTTGTTTTTTTTTCCCCAAGGAGTAGGTTTTTCATTTATTGCTGCGATTTCATTCTCGTGAATCGCTCAGTCTCAGGGCTGCCTTAGTTATCCTGTCAGTAGTTTTATTCAGGGACCGAAAATAACTGTTATCTCAAATTTGCAAATTGAAAACGTTGCCCAAATTCGGAAATTTAACGAAAACGTTGTTTCATAACAGTTATTAAATGAGAAAAATTTTCCCCTTTCCGATAAGAGTTATTTCCCAACGTTTATTTTTTACCTTGCTTGATAACAGTTATTGCCCGACGTTTATTTTTACGTTGCTTGATAACAGTTCATCAATATACTAAAATTACAACATTTACCACACCATGTAAAAAATAAACGTTGCACAATAACTCTTATCAAGCAACGTAAAAAATGAACGTTGGGAAGTAACTCTTATCGGCAACGGAAAAAATATTTCTCACACATAACAGTTATCAGGTGACGTAAAGAATAAACGTTAGATTAGTTAGAAGAGAAACATAAGGAGCTGAATAGTTCTTCTTTTTTCTAAAGACAACAAGTTTATTAGTCGACAGCGGGCAGCATAAGATGGAAGCGGGTCGGAAAAATTCAAAGCAAATAGAAGAAAGAAATGTGCCTTTGGGAGTAAGTAGCACACATGGTTTACAAAAGTAAAACCCGAACCAAAAACTACACCCAAATTAACGAAATATTTGTCCACAGTGATTAAAATAGAATAATCTGAGAGGAATTGACATATGAAAAAATATTTTTTTTATTGAGGGATAGAAATTATACTACGAAACCATTTCGGGTCATCAGCGTAAAGAAGATATCTGGAATGTTTGAAGCAAGCACCAATATCATTAATAATCAGAAGAAATAAAAGAGGGCCAAAGATGCTTCCTTGTGGAACACCTACCGAAGCAGCAAAAGTTTATTATTTACAATTTTCAATTTGTACAAAAAGAGTTCTACTTATCTGTAAGATAAGATTTCAGCCAAGACCGAAAAACAGAATGAGAGTGCATACATTGCAGTTTACTTAACAAGATAGCATGGGAAACTTTTGATATTCCGAAAAGACCGCTAAATTAGTAACTGTGGGACGACCACAGACGAAATTATGTTGATGGGGCTTTACTATACTTTTACAAAGAAAATATAGTTTATCCCTAACCACTTTCTCAAACAGCTTACTAGTCTTGTCTTTAACCTCTAAAATCAACCAACTTCAAAAGAATGCAACCACATAAGAATGGCAAGCAATTTATTGCATGAAACTATCACACAGAATATGCATAACCCATGAGTTATGCATTTTAATTTGATTTCGAAATATTTCATAATTTAAACAAGCAAACATACATACGTTGATGTGGAAAGAAACACATATTTTTATAGCCATTTAAGTTTTCGTAAACCCCTTTTGTGTTTTTTTTTTCTTTCTTATCATTTTGTTTCTTCTACACATTTGTGTGCATTATCGCGTTTCTTGTGTACTGAGAAATTTTGTATAAATTTAAAATTAGATGATTATGTCACTTGAGTTTTTGTAGATATAATAACATTTAAATANAAAAAAAAAAAAAAATCGGTACTGTTTTTCCATTAGAATTATAAAATCTAAAAATATAAGACGTCCACCAAAATTTTTCGGAAAAATTTTAAGATTTACGCGATTTTGACAGATTTGAACATACTTCCAAAAAGGAAGTTTTTTAAGAATAAAAATAGTTTCTTAAAGATGTTTTTTGAAAAAATCCTCTCTAACGTAAGAATGGTTTAAGCTTAAAAAATTTACATAAAAATATTAAAAAAAATAAATTTTGAACGAAATCGTAACAACAAGATTTTTCATGTCGCTTTTTAACTTTTTTTTCAAAGATTGGTATAAGAAAAACATTAAATCAAAAATCTCATTATTACGATTCTGTTGAAAAGATTTTTAAATATTTGTATGCTGATTTTTTAAGCCTAATCTGTTTTGTCATCTGAGGGGAATTTTTTCAAAAAGTTCTTTAAGAAACTATTTTTATTCATTAAAAACTCTTTTTTTGTAGGTATTTTCAAATGGGTCCATCTCGCCTAAATCTTAATATTTTACCGAAATATTTTGGTGGACGTCTTAAAATATAATAAATTTTGTAATTCCGGTGGAAAAACCGCAACTTTTTTTGGTGATGCAGTCTAATGTATGTACATATGTACATAGATATAATATGACTGGGTTGTGCAAATGTAATTAATCGGAAACGGAAAAACTGCATAAGTGTAAATATCAGCACAAGATAAGAAAAACGCGATAAGATTATACATACGCATGAAATTGCAACAAAGCTATTCTGTGCTCAAGGCAATGATTGCTTTACGAAGAAGTACATTAATCTGCTTCCTCCATTATTTTCGAAAATATTTGAGAGTATAAAAATGTGTGTAGCTACGCTTTAAAAACCAAAATCGGCTGGCCATACTTAAAAATATATTTTCAACGTTATACCATAATTTAAAATCAACATGCATATAAAAGAGTTATGAAAAAAACGGGATGTTGGCTGATTTTTAGCGCCAAATAGAATACAAATTTGATGGCAGAGCAGAGCGGGTTAATTCATGACACTAAATAGTATCTGCCATACGATTTTGCTGGAAATTTAATTTTGCAAATTTTAGATCAGCGTGCAAATTAAATCTAAAATAATGTCCACGGTCAATGGAAATTGTATCCCTGGAGGTCGTGACAGAACGCCGAGTTGATTTGGAAAATGTTAAGACTCCTTAAAGGAAGCCTACGTGTCCCACCCGTGACAAAGGTTCTCCTACCCGCGACAGAGGAGTTCCGGATTTTTTTTATAATAAAGCAATAATTTTTGTTGTTATTTATGCTTTGTTTGTATTTGTGGTTATTTCTTTTATTATAAGACAGCAAGTTCACACAGAAAAGTGAAGTAAATTCGCAGACTTTCCGTAAAATATATCTGCTCCAAAAATCAGGTTCGTTTTTTTGTCTCACCCGTGACAGAAGAAATAACTCAGATTTTTTCCATATGAAAGTAAGCTGGAATTTTTTTCATATTTTTTAATAACTCTTATAACAGCCAATTAGGTGTACTTTTATCAAAATGTAGAATTGTTTATACTTAAATTTAAACTTAAATTTAAACATGAAATTTTTTTTCCTGTAAAATTGTCCCACCCGTGACGGTGGAATCGCCCATATGTATATGTGCATAAGGAGTACTGTGTAAAAATCTCCCACACCAATATTTAATTGCTTTTAAATAAGTTAAGACGTGCCCGTAACGTGTCAGACGACTGCGTATGGTGCTACGTGGCGTATACGATACATACGCAACTACAGGTATATGAGGTATATGAGAGTGGTTATTTTTATTTTTTTTTGTAATTTAGTATACATATCTTTTTTAAATTTTCATTTAAATACAAGTACACATGGGAGTCTTGTTCTTTATATAAAACTGAAGATAATGTGTTTT
The DNA here is from genome assembly GCF_001687245.7 of Rhagoletis zephyria. Classification (NCBI taxonomy): domain Eukaryota; kingdom Metazoa; phylum Arthropoda; class Insecta; order Diptera; family Tephritidae; genus Rhagoletis; species Rhagoletis zephyria. The sequence goes on from NW_016188011.1 coordinate 3,857, forward strand.
CTAAGATAAGTGTGTCTCTATTTTCTACCAAAAACAGATTTTTTCGAAAATTTTAACAACTCATGAGATTTGCTCATATGGGTATATCGACATGTGCGAGATTCTAGGCTCTATTTTAGAAAATTTGTGTTTATACATATTTTTTTTTGATTTTTTAAGCCTTCGCTAGAACTGTCATTTATTTTGTGGATTAATAGTCCCGATCATAAATTTACGTAATTGGAATAAGTTCAATATACATTGTTTCGTGTACAAAATCGTGGAGTCGAAATTTTCTTATATACATGCATACATATGTAAGCGCATTAGGGTGGTCCTTAAAAAATCAAATGAACGATGTTTTTCAGTGTCACCCCTCAATCGGTAACACCACGA
>NW_016188014.1:0-4230 GCF_001687245.7 Rhagoletis zephyria
TGATTTTTGTCGCAATTTAATACACGGCACTTCATTTTATCAGTTTTTACACACTCTTCAACTGAAAAATCACTAACAAATTGCAAATTAACACGATTTAAACCGATTTTTCACTAATAATTCAAATTTCTCTATGCCACTGATTTGTAAACAAAAGTTTATTTACGAGTTACCACAACTGTCAAAATCGGCAAAACCATAGTAGCGGTACCTCTGACGGCGCCACCTTTGTTTCGCTACACCGTGTCCATTTTGTGTATATATGTAGGGCGCGGCAAAGCCGTTCCCGAAATGTTTATATTGACAGCATTTCATCACAATGATTTCGCTTCTGCTCCAACCAGCCTCTTTTAGCAAGTTAACTAAGCAATCCCGCTGAGATGCGCCGCAGTTTGCTCCAGCAACCTTAATTGCAAAGCAATGGAGTGCACTTAAACGTTTGCTGCAGCAGCCTCAAATGCAAAGCGATGGAGTGCACTAAAATGTTCACTATTCTCTAATAGATTAGGTGCAAAATACAATATTTTCGCATTTAGCAAAATTAAAATTTTAATAGATAAATGTACCCACTTTTTTCTTTTTGTTAAACATGGTAATACCTACCATGTTTGTTTACCATGTGACCTTGCGCGTTATTTTTTATACCCGAGCTCACTTGTGCACAAGGGTATTATAACTTTGGTCACATAACGGTTGTTTGTAACAGGTAAAACGAATCGAGATAGATATAGATAAATGCATACATAAGTGATCAGAGTAAAAAGAGGAATCGATTAAGCGGTGACTGTCTTAACGAAATTTGTATGCGCACTTCTTTCGGGTGCAGGATGGATGGTATTGAAAATGGGCAAAATCGGACAATAACCACGCCTATCTCCCATATAACGGTAATTTGGAGAAATACGAAGTCTTCTATAAATCAGTAAATATTAAAGCTAATTTATTCAAAATTTATGCTTGCGACAATCCTTTACCAAGAAATACGTTCATGATAAAATTTTGGAAAACCATCGTCCCGATCAGACACACTTGCTGTGCCAAACGATGCTAGTCTTTCCAAGTGGACCACCTTCATCTTGGTTCTCGGTCTCCAAGCTATCTGGATTCGATGCACTGTGTCCTTCAGACGTTTGTCAATCCTATACGCACCTTTCCAGTTACGATGTTGTTCGGAGGTGAAGCCTTTCTTCGGCTGCGGCATGTGCAACAACACCAAATCGCCTTCCTGTAGCTCTTCTCGGCTCGAAGCGCTTATCTCCGGTGGTGCATCTCACATGGTCGTGCTTCTGCCGACCACTGGTGGTGACCAGACCATGTCTCCTCTCGTGGGCACCCTTTTTGTCAGATCTATGCCGCATCCTCTGTCCATGACACCCAGGCTCCTGCCTTCGTGCTGCACTACCTTTAGCACATCTTGCTAAATCCGGTTCCTCACGCTGAAACTTGCCCAGGGTTTCCGCATCTCGCTCCTTCGCCGGCGTCAACATCATTGACCGGACATGTATTACCTCATCCTTGGCTTCCGGCTTAACTGCTCGCCTTTGCCGACCACCTTTTTCGGGACACTTCAAATCGCGCCTACTGCTTCCACAATCGCTTCCATTTCCGGCCACCGGCGTATCACCATTGCAACGTGGTTCAGTGGCTTTCCTCCTACCGGAAACACTGCCTGGCTCGCGATGACCACTTCCTTGTTGCCTCTTCTTCACTGAGCTGGCGGAACCGTCACGTTTTTCCTGTATCGGTGAACCACTTCCTTCTCCTGACGAAACTATTTCGTCTCCATCACTGTCACCCTCTGCCCAACTAACCACTTCCGTTTCCGGTGGAATCTTCGGCACTTCCTCCTTCCACCCCAAATGGCACTTTCCTGTCGCCATAGGTTAGGATCATTCCTTGGAGGTCAATCTTCATGCCTCGCCCAAGTAGGAAATCCACGCCGATGATGACTTCATCCACAATGGCTGCCACAATAAACTTCGCAAATTACTTCTCCTAACACTTGGGTTCGCTCACCAGTTGCAGTCTGCAGCTTTGCTCCAGGTAGTGGATTCACATAAAAAGTAGTCACATCAGGTCGAATAATGGAATGTGACGCTCCAGTATCCACTGTCAGCACTCGCTCCTGCCCATTCACACATCCACCAATAGTGAGGTTGCTCGCATTCCGGCCAATTTGTGAGACGGAGATTATGGGCCCTTCAACTTCTGTTGAGCACACTGGAACTTGCGCTGCAATCGCGGGCGAAGTGGCCTGGCTTTCCACATTTAAAACATTTGCCAGAGCCATTCTTTTTCTCGCCCAGCAGTTGGATAATCTTCTTCAGCATTTCATTTGTCTCATCTGGTGTTTCCACTTCCACACGATGTGCTTTGTAGGCTGGTCTACTTAGAAGCGCCGCCGTTTCACGCGTCTGAGCATACGAGACGGTTTCAGCAAATGTTGCCTTTGGATTCGCGTACGTCTCTCGCTTGGTATACATGTCCCGCATTCCGTTGATGAACCNCTCCTGTGCTCGCTGCCATAACGTCTTTCCACTGCACCCATTAACACATCGTAATTGTTCCTTTCACAGTCGGGAATAGTCTGCAAGATTTCCGCTGCAGGTCCTTTCACTGCGACGAAGAACGCAGCGGATTTATCCTCCATGTTCCAACGATTTCCTGTAGCCGTCTTTTCGAACTGGAGCTTAAAGACCTGGAAAGGCATAGTGCCATCGAAGGGTGGAGTCTTTACCTTGGGAGGGTTCGTCGAATTTGCTGGACGATTCAACTGCAAACCCCGGAGACGATCTTCAAGCTCATCCACCTTAGCTTCGACTTTGTCCTGTTTTTCCTTAATAGGCGCTTCGATTTTATTTTGTCGTTCCTCGATTTTATCCTGTCTCTCTCTGAGTTCCGAGTTATTTTTGAATAAATTTTGTTGTAGCTGAGTAATCTTTTCATCTAGCTGCTATGACATGCGTATTTCCTACACTTGCAGCTGGGATGAAATCTGTGATATGGCACCCAATAACATGTTCATGTCTATAGCCGTTGACGCACAAGGAGCCTTTCCCTGCTCTTCAAGCTTCGCTGATGCCTGCTCCACATCATCCGATGAACCAACAACCTCTTAGGGCGTTCTTGAAAAATTTTGTATTTTCGAATCGGCTGCTGAATCATCGATTCTATGGTTTATTTAATAATAATAGATTTATCTATACCTATAGGTGTAGCTTTATCAAAATGCAGAATTGTTGAGTACTTTATACTTAAATTTAAACAAGAACATTTTTTGTGCACAGTGTCTTATCCGTGACGGTGGAATCGCCCTAGTATGTATAACAGTGTATGTATAATATCACCAAAGAACGTAAATCTAGATTTACGTTCTTTGATATCACCTTGTAAATCGAAACAAAAAAATTAATTTTTGACCTATTGTGGGAGCGGCCAACAAATCATAAATAACCGGTTGCCTGAGCTGTTCCAGAGCCACTCTAACATCAACCAATTACAAACACGTTATTTGTAAGCACACTAGAAAACAACCCGAAAGCTTTTGTTCATACATACAAATTTACATACATTTTTATATACTGGCGCTTTGGCGCGCTTTTCTACTGCGAATACATTTTCCAGCACCAATTGGCCATAAGTAAATAAATATATCTGCATTATATGGGCATATGTAGTATGTAAGTAAGTGTAATAGACGCTTTATGCATATGTACATACATATGTACATAAATTTGTTTTTATTGTATACAATCAACAGCCAACAACAAATACATACATAGCTGCAAAATGAATAATAATTCCGCTTACGACCGATGCGAGACAGGTAAAATGATCACAACAAAAGCGAAAACGCATTCAATGCACTGAACTTAAAAACAACTACAGATGTTGTTGTGTTTGCACGACATACATACATAAATAATTATGTCATTGCTTTGTGGATTTAAGCGTTGTAAACAAATGTGAATGGGCACCTTTAGCCAAAAAGTTTTATTTGTGTGGGCGTGGCAGCGGATTTAGTATGCTTTGCACTTGCACTTGTGGACTTGAGTGTTCGCGACACTTTCACTAATCTATTTCTACTTGATGCTATTTAAAGTAATCGTGTTCTTTTTTTGATTTAGAAGTATTCTGGGTTGATTTTTTGCTTCGAGTATACTATGTATGTATATTATTTTGCTGACTTAAGAGCGAAATACACCACACAAGCGGTTTGACAAACCAAGC
>NW_016188015.1:0-4229 GCF_001687245.7 Rhagoletis zephyria
ATAATGTGATGGGAGTTGCTAGTAATACAACTGCGGGTAAACTTAAAAATTCTAATCTTGGTGCCCATACATCGGCTGCTATTACCACTGCTGCCACTGCTGCCTCTGCTGCCACTGATACCACTGCTGCCACCGATGTTACTGCTGNAATTTTGGAATTTCTTTTGCGGAAATGACGGACAAACCCAACATGAAGGAAAACCTCATGCAGGTATTAACAGAAGCGGGAATTGAATTTCCCAAAACAGCAACAATTGCACAACTTCGATCACTCTGCGATAATGTGATGGGAGTTGCTAGTAATACAACTGCGGGTAAACTTAAAAATTCTAATCTTGGTGCCCATACATCGGCTGCTATTACCACTGCTGCCACTGCTGCCTCTGCTGCCACTGATACCACTGCTGCCACCGATGTTACTGCTGCCACTGCTGCCACCGATAACATTACTGCTAATATCCCTAAAAACAATACTACTTCTGTTACTTGTACACCTATACCTGATTTCACGAAAGCGGATGAGTTGGAGCAAGAAATTTCAAGGCTAAAAAAACAGCGTGAAATCTTAACGCTGCAGCGGGAGATCCAGCAACTTCAAAACCAATCGTATCAGGGCAATTCTTTTGACATATCTACAATTGAGGTTATGGTGCCAAGGTTTTCAGGCGACGATAGTTACGATGTACGCAAGTGGTTTGGTGAGCTCGAGGATGTCTTCGGCATAATGCAGGTCGATACACGAATGCAGTTGCTTTGTGTTCGTCGGTTGTTGGATGGAACCGCAAAATTATTCGCCAGAACTGCCATAGCATCAGATTACCTCAGCTTAAAAACAGCGTTGATTGAACAGTTTGCCATTTCTTACTCCCTGTTGGACGTATATGAGGAGCTAAAAGCACGAAAATTGAAAAGCAGTGAGAGCGTTCAACGATATTTGTTGGAGATGCAGTTGATCGCAAGTAAAGCGAACATACCCGAGCGGGATTTGCTTGATGCAGTTATTGCCGGTATAAACGATAAATCAGGGGCGGCAACGATGCTTTACCAAGCAAATAACTTACGTGAGCTTAAAATTCAGATAGATCGTTATGAAAAGTTCCGTCCGAGAGTGGCCACAAGTGTCAAAACCGTCAAACCAAATGCTATGGGTACAACTTCTGCACAGTCCGAGGAACCACGCTGTTACAACTGTTCACAATTCGGCCACTACCAATCTCAGTGCCCGAAGCCTAAGCGAGCAATGGGTTCTTGCTTTAAGTGTGGGGAGTTGGGACACCTTTACCAGACTTGCCCGAAACGAGGTTTGGTCGCAGCTGTCAACAATCCGGAGCAGAGGTCAACATGTGATGACGAGGAAGCCGAATTAGTTAGAGCAGTTCGTGAACTTCAAACGGTGAGTNGCCTAAGCGAGCAATGGGTTCTTGCTTTAAGTGTGGGGAGTTGGGACACCTTTACCAGACTTGCCCGAAACGAGGTTTGGTCGCAGCTGTCAACAATCCGGAGCAGAGGTCAACATGTGATGAGGAGGAAGCCGAATTAGTTAGAGCAGTTCGTGAACTTCAAACGGTGAGTGTCGCTTTTAGGGTTAGACAAGACAAGTGCACGAAGTTTTTTGATTTTTTTTCTCTTCTTGATTCGGGTAGTCCGAGAAGTTTTATTAAGAGGTCCTGTGTCCCAAATATGAAGCATAAAAAGTTAGAGCGGTCGAAATATAAAGGAGTAGGTAATTCTCAAATTTGGACTTATGGTAATGTTAGATGTATTGTACAATTTGATAATCAGTGTGTTTCACAGGAACTATCGGTATTGCCGGATACTGCTCTTGATGTACCATTGCTGATAGGACGGGATCTCTTGAAGAAATTTAATATATTTTTGTGTAAATTTGGAACTAAAATTAAATATTCCAAAAGTGAATTAATAAAAATTAAAAATGCCTCTCAGTTGAAATATTCAAAGAACTTAAACCATGGTGCTCTTGCCTTGTTTAACTTAAGGAAATTCGATGTTGAAGGTAAACGGTGTCTGAAGGGGGGATTGGGGGAAGGTAATAGAGTGGTGCCATATGCAGGATTAGGAAAGGGAAGGGTCGGTGTTCTGACGCCTTTAAAACACGGTGGAGTAGAATTTCAAATACAGATGTTCGCAGCGGAAATAGTCGAACAAAGTCAAAGTAGTGAATCAAATATAATGGTTGATATAAGTTACTTAAATTTCTATGTATCAAGAATTTCGGACTCGAGAAGCTTATCGGAAGTTAGTTTGAATCCTGATTTAAGTGAACAACAAAGTAAACAACTGCGGGATGTGATTGTAAAATGTTATTTTAACCCTTTACCCGTTTCGGAAAGGGAGCCTTACGATCTAAAAATGAAATTAAATTTGACCGATGACACACCATTTCATTGTGCACCGCGTAGGTTATCTTTTTCAGAAAAATCCGAAGTACAGGCAATAGTCGACGAACTTTTATCTAAGGGTATTATTAGATATAGCAACTCACCCTATGCCTCAGCAACAGTACTGGTGCAGAAAAAAAACGGCGAAGGTAGATTATGCATTGATTATAGGTTTTTGAACAAGAAAACTGTTCGTGATAATTTCCCTCTACCCTTAGTGGAAGATTGTATTGAATATCTGGAAGGAAAGAAATATTTTACAGCTTTGGATTTGAAAAATGGTTTCCACCAGGTGGAAATGGATGAAGGGTCAATAAAATATACCTCTTTTGTAACAGCAGGGGGTCAGTATGAGTATACCCGGATGCCATTCGGGTTGAAAAATGCGCCCGCGTTTTTCCAAAGATTTATTTGTGCAATTCTGAGAGACTTGATCTTCTCTAGGAAAATAGTTGTTTTTATAGATGATATAACGATAGCGACGAAGGACTTTAAGTCCCATATCGAAATTGTTAGTGCGGTTTTACAGCGGTTGCGCAAGAAAGGGTTAGAACTGAAAATGAAAAAATGTAGATTCGGGTTTTTTGAAATTGAGTTTTTGGGATATATGGTGAATAAAACTGGTATTCGGCCCCACCCAATGCACATTGAAGCCATTCGCAATTTTCCACAACCCCAAAATTCTAGAGAGGTTCAGCAATGCTTAGGCTTGTTTTCATTCTTTAGACGATTTGTTCGGTCCTTTTCTTCGGTTGCAAAACCCCTGACGTCCCTCCTTAAGAAAAATACAATATTTAAATTTACACCCGAATGCATAGAGGCTTTTAATAAACTTAAAGAATGTTTAACATCTGCCCCTGTACTATCGATATACAGCCCGGTTAAGGAAACTGAGCTTCATACGGATGCTAGCAAGTTAGGTTTTGGTGCGATTCTTTTACAAAAGCAAGAAGATGGTAAATTTCATCCGGTATCTTACTTTTCTAAAACTGCATCTGAGAGTGAATCGAGGTTACACAGCTTTGAACTGGAAACTTTAGCAATTGTATATGCTCTGGAAAGATTTAAAACGCAGCTTAAGGGCATTGCCTTTACTATAGTTACGGATTGTAATGCTTTGGCTCAAACTTTAGATAAAAAACAAGTGAATTCTCGGATAGCTAGATGGGTTTTTACCTTTGAGAACTATAATTATAAAGTGAAACACCGGGCAGCGATATCCATGGCTCATGTTGATGCGCTTAGTAGGTGCTGTACAGTGGTGTTAGATGGGATTGAGGATATAGATTTTAACCTACAAATAACTCAGAATAGGGATGAAACGATTAAATTGCTAAGATCTAAGTTGGAAAATGGACCGGTCCAGAATTTTGAGCTTATTGATGGTCTAGTATTCAGGAGAAACAATGAAGGGCATACGATGCTTTACGTTCCCAAAGAAATGGAAGATAATGTTATTAGAGTTATTCATGGAAAAATCGGTCATATGGCTGTGGAAAAGACTGTGGATCAGTTACGAAAAAATTATTGGTTTCCGAAATTAAGGAAGAGGGTGAAAAACTTTGTAAGAAATTGCCTAAAGTGTATAATGTACTCGCCAGAAACACGCTCGAATCGCCATAATTTATTTAATATACCCAAAAAACCAGAGCCTTTTGACACCTTACACATTGACCATTTCGGTCCTTTGCCCTCTGTTCGCTCTGTTAGAAAACATATATTGGTGGTGGTTGATAGCTTTACCAAACATGTGAAACTGTTTGCAGTAAAGACAACTAGTAGTAAAGAAGTGTGCGCTGCTTTACAAAAGTACTTTGACTACTATAGCCG
>NW_016188016.1:0-4229 GCF_001687245.7 Rhagoletis zephyria
TTTTTTAATTTCCAAAAAAACCTCAGTGTACAGTTGCTGCTTATTATTCTTAACTGAAAATTGCAGCTTTTGAGGTTAGAAATTACGCGAACTTATTACAAAATGCATGTGTACCTACATACATACATACATACATACTGGCATACTGAGTACATGTGTACTCATATTTGATTTGACTAGCTGCCAACTTGGCTGGGATGGGTGCATCAAAACCGTGACTGCCTTTACTTAGCCAGCCAGCAGCAACAAAGCCAACAACAACAACAATAGCTAGTATTTGCAGCAATAAAAAAGCGCTGAAGCCACAGCCAACGCTGACCACTGTTGACCGCATAAATAGAGATACTCGTAAACAAATAAACAGCGGAGAGGGAGGCAAGTTGCATTGTGTGTCTGTGTGAGTGTACAAAGTCCAATAAACTCGGCCTGTTGCGAATTCAAAACAGCGCGCATCGCCGCCAATACAACGGTTGCTTTTGTCATTGTTTGGTTTTGTTGTTGGTTTGGTTGCAAAGTGCGCCACCGTTTTTGAGTTTTGTTGCTGCTTCTGCTTTTCCCGCCGCACTACTCGCATCGCATTTCAAACAGTCGGCGGCCGCAAGCAAATGCAAAAAGTTGGCAACAGCAGCTGTCGGTGGGTTGGTGGCGGCAACAGTTGCGCGTACAAGCGGCGCGCCAGACAGTGAACAGCCAACAAAACAGCACAATAAACATTGCTGCCACATATGTTGAAGCATGGCGACAGCAGCAACAACAGGCACAGCAACGAACGACAGGCAACTCTCGCGGGAGCGTCAACAAATTTTATGCGTTCGCGCGCCGTGACGCCCAACACAACGCATTGCGGCAACAACAACAACCACAACAACAACAACAAATGATTGCGCTAAATGCCATTTGTTGCCACTGCTGTTGGCGCTGTCAGTGCAACTGTTGCCGCATCTTTTTTCTTTATGAATTTTTTCGTTTTGTTCTTTTTTGCCTTTAGCCTGGCGCTTCGTGTTTTCGCCCATTTCGCTAATATTACGCGCTGTATTGCAAGCTCATAGCTATGTGTTGCACAAATATTCACGCATGCAGATGTTGGTGCAACTGTCACTTTGACAGCTTGTGCTGTGTGCTCGAAATTGAAAATACGCGAAGCGACGTGCAGCCTGAAATGCTCGCAGTCATAGCGAGCGCGCGTGCGAGGACAGTGGCGGCGTTGGCAGCAGAGCAGTTGGGTTTTAAGTGAGCTGCGCGGGCCCCCATTTGAGGCCAAAACTGGGACGCCTCTGCCTTTGAGGCGATTCCGTCTAATGAAAATGGCGCATGCTTCGCACATGTCTTTTTCTGCTTTAGCGCAATGACAGCATTTTAATCGAAATTCTCTGATTGCAACAAAAAACAAAAACAGCAGCTAAGCAGCAACAACAACCAACAACGCCAAATGACTGCAGGCACTGTCAGCAACTTTTATTGACAACAGCTTTGTGTCAACGCGAAATATATCAACGCACTGTGCGACAAAGGGTATCAAAAGTGCATAAAAAGCAACAATAACAACCACAATAAGGACACAAAAATAACAACAAGTGGTGGTGTGCCATAAACGGTAATTTCGCAAACAGCAAAAACAAGCGTACAAACTAGCTGCTGTCGCTATGTTGTTACAAAAATGTTTTGAGCTGCCACTTCAGCAGCTTAACAAGGGCATGTCACGCCAACTACTTAGCTGCTTGCTACACAATAGCAAAAACAAGGCCGCCTCTGCTAGTCAAATGTCAATAACCGTCAACGGGGCCAGGCATCACGCACACATTTGGTCATTACAAGAGTTCATCACCACGCTGGACATTCGTTGCTGGCATAGTTGGCATTATTGAGGAGTGTTGCACTCGCCAAGTGCACGCAGAAAGCCAACAAAAAACAAAAAAAAAAATAGGAAATCGGTATTGAATTTTGATGGCACTATGGAAACTTTTAAGGCACTAGCAGTGAACTGCAAGTGTCCACAAAAAAAAAAATTCTGCACGAAAATGGCCAAAAATCAAAGAGCTCCCAGCGAACCTCAGCCTGTTGTTTCCTCTAAACGGCTTTGAGAATTGTAGCATACATATTTAGTAGCTATTATAAATCTCTTCGAAGGCGGTAATCTGGAATCTATTTTAGAAGCCGCTATCGAGCTAGCCTCCTTCGTTCACCTTTATGTTAAAATTGCAAAGTTCCGTTATAATATCGTCTGGGTGCAGGGCTTATATGCATACATTCATATGTACTTCCTCTAGGCACTCATGCCAAGAAATGTTCTCCCATTTGTGACTGATGTGGTTAAATTCAGTTTTGATTTGGTTTGTGGTAATCGCTTCTTAAAACATACATACATAGATATGCATGCATACATAGTATGTAGATATGTAAATGTAGAGAACAATTTTTTTTAAGACTGTAACGAGTAAAATACAAAAAAAAAAACAGTTGGAAAAGTCAGGTTTTGAAAACAAAACATTCTGGCTGCTAGTCTTCTCTTTCTTTGGTATGTGGCTGTGGCTGACCACTCGTCATTTTAAGTTGCTTCTTATTCTTATTTGGTACTAAGCTATAATTTTTTAGAGTCCCCTTGCAAATCAGTTGATACGTGCGGCGATGTGTGATTACACGTTGCATTTCATGAGAATACGCTCGAAGCATAACTAACAACAGGCCAGCCAACAAACTCCAGGTTGCATAAGTATGCGTGTATGGTTGCGGGAATATTTACGAGCCAACTTGCCACAATGCCACATACCGCACGGGGTCCAACTACAAAATAGTAGTATGCACCTCAATTACAAACACAACAGCAAACAAATGGAGAGAGCCAAACCATAGCGGCAGCAATAACAACAATCAATTGGCCCGCTCGCTGTGTACAACTCGTGTGGAACTTTTTGGATGGCAGAGTTTGTGTATTCACTTCTCAACATTGTACACTGTGTTGCGCAAGAAATTACCCCCCGCGACCAGCAAAAGAGGACGAAACCNTTTCGGAAGGCAAATGAAAGATAGTCAGAAAGACTAAAGTTATTCTTGTACGAAAATGTAAGACAAATCGCTCTCATTTACCGACTTTTGAGAAAAAGCAATTGTATATAATTAAGCTCGGGTCGCTCTAACAGTCGCAATGGCCGAGAGAGCAAAGCTCTGGACTGAAATCGAAACCTCGGGCAGGCAAATTCTTTTTACTATCATTTTTTATTTTTTAATTCAGTTTTCTTTAAAGTAATAGATTTTATTCTCTTAAAAAGAAAAATGTATATTTTTTTCATTTTTAGGAACTTATCTTATTTATTTCTTATTTTTTAAGATTTTATTGCTGTAAACAGAAAAATATATATTTTTTTTTAATTTCATAATATTTTTAGAAACGTTTTTATTTTTTTGATTATGTAATTATTTTTGGTTTTCATTTTATTTATTTATTTCAAGTAAAAACTAGTCAACAAAATCAAATTTAGTAATTTTCTTTTTGGTTTTATATTTTCCTGTCTTAGAAATAAATATATATATGTATTTATTTTTTAATTTTATTTAGTTTATAGATTTTTATTTCATTTTTTAAGATTTTATTATTTTAAAAATATATACATACGTATTTTTTTAATTGTATTAAATTTTTTTATTTCTATGCTTTTATTTTATTTTTGGCTTTAGATTTTATCGTTTTAAAAAGAAAAATAGGTTTTTTATATCATCCAGTTTTTGGGATTTTATTAAAGTTTTTTAATTTATTTTTTTTGTGTCTTTGAAATTAAAGTTTCTTTTAATTTTAAGATTCTGTTTTAAAAATAGAAATATTTTTTTCAGCTTCATTTAATTTTTAAGTACTATTTCCTTCTTTTCTGATAAATTTTTTCTAGTTTGATTTTCTTTTAATTTTTAATTTTTGATATTATTGTTTTAAAAAGAAAAAATAAGTTATTTCTTTATTTTTGCTTTATTTCCATTTTATTATGTTCTTTTTTTATTAAATTTTCTTTAATTTATTAGTTTTTATTGTTTTAAAGGAAAAATATATACAATATTTTTTAATTTAATTTAATTTTTAAACAGCTTTTTGCTAAGAAGCGAACAGCATAACCCTAAGACCTCGTTAGCAGAGCTAGTTTTTTCAAAATACAGTGAAGAGCTTTCAAGATATTAAGTTGCCTGAATTGACAATTGTCCTACGAAAGACGTTTGTCTTTCGAAAGACTTTGGTGAGTAAAAAA
>NW_016188018.1:0-4229 GCF_001687245.7 Rhagoletis zephyria
AGTGGTCAGTAGGGCGATTGACTCGGATTCCACCGGGTTTTTCAATATCAATAGGCGTTTTTTTATTTTGATTTTTCGAATATCAAATATTATATTGAACGAACCGGTTTTTTTCATTTCATACCTTTCAACAAGAGTTTGGAGTTTTTCGAAGTTTTCAAGGCAAACCCTAAATAGTTTTCAAATTATATCCTTGGTCCGAAGAAGTTTTTTTTATGGCAGAAGTAAACTAGGCGGTTTGCCATTGTTTCCCAAAGGGGCCAGAAATTAGACCAAGCACTCGACTATGGCGGCGAGAGCTCTACTCAAATCCGAAAAATCAGAAAAAATGCATAAAGTATTAAAAAAGGTTAAAATAAGACCAAACATTAATTTTTCACTGAATTTTATTGGTTTTACTTTTGACCTAAAAAAACTTTACTTTTGCTTTGCTCTTTTCTAAATGAAAGCTATATTTACCTCTTAATAGGTTTATTGTAATTTTTGGTTTTGACTTCATCCCAACATAAGCATTTTCACTGTATGAACCGGTTTTCCCGGTTTTTTCTTAATTTAAAAATGCGAAACCGTTTTTTTTTTCAAATTGCAATTTTTCGAATAACTCGAAAACCGGGTTTGGAAAAAACGCCAAAAATTATCGAACATTCTAGAAGTTAGGTTATAGGAGGAAAAGGAAGCACAAGTGATACACACCTCCGCAAGAAGGACACTTTTCTAGAGTTGACTTTTTATTTATCAACACTAATTTTCCTATAGTTGGCAACTCTATTTAAAACTATTTCCTAAACTATTTTTCTGTAAGAAATTTTTCGACCATAATGTTTGAATTATTTTTTCAGTTAATTTACTTAACTCTTAATTACCTCTGTTTATAAGGCAACCCTAGTCAAAAAAGGATAAAAATTAAAATTTTCTTCCACTGAAATAGGCCGCTATTTTGCTATGTTTGCTATATTTGTTTGTCTGGTTATTCTAAACTACCTCTTTTAGTGGGTAATTCTGCTTTCGAGCACTAGATCTCGAATCTAATCGAAGATGCGGGAAGTATATACCTGAATTACTACATACTTGAAATTCAGCTAGACTTTGTGATGTGGGCTTGCACTTTTCACCAAACCTGAACGAGCTGCCACTAAGCTGTATTTTTTATAGAAAATTCTACCGATACCAAAATGGCCAGACCAATCACAGCCCTAGTTTGGCAGGATTTCATTACTCTGTGTCACAACATGCTGATTCATTGGCAACTTATTTCTCAAAAAAAGTTTTGTCAAAATAATTAGGTACTTGCTGAAAAAGTTCATTTGCTTCCAGGATCATTTGCTGAACATATTGATCTATAAAAGAAAGCCAGCAACTATTGACAGCCTTGGAAACGAACAACATAAGGAAACTTTCAGGCCCCATTCCCTCCGTAAAAGTTTGCTTCCTATTTTTCGTCCTTACTCACTCCATTTTGTAATTACTAATTCACAACTAACTGACAAAAGCCGCAAAGTGTAAGTAAAACAAAAAAGGATAATAAAGATGGTGACAGTAAAATATTTCGGCCACATAGAGGAATATACTCTAAGCTGCACTAAAAGCAATTCGCATTCACTGAGACAGAAACGCTGTACGTCTCGCTCCTCTGTGTCCATATATTCACTGTTAGTTGGTCCATTTCATTCGCTGCCAATTTCAAGATGATTTAGTTAATTTGTTTACTTTGTGGTATCGTAATTTTGTCGCTTGTTGTTTGGAACGCAAAAGACTTCATTTCATTGTGTGGTGGTTAGTTTGGTTATGGAAAATTTAGTGTTGGCAAACAACTTTTGGACATTTGTGGTTAAGCTTTTAAGTAGAATTTAAAATGTTTTTTGGCAACAGGGTGAGAAATGGTTAAGAAAAAAGTTTACTTTAGATTAGCGGTAATTAGCTGAGACGGTCGAAGTTGCATAAAGCATTTTACTAAAATTGGAAGATAAGGACACATTCGCAATATTTTAAATTAAATCTACTAGTTCAAGTTTTTTAGTGTTTGATTATTCAAAATAATAGGTTTTTAATACAAAATTAAATTAAATTTATTTGTATATTAAAAAAAAGTTTGAAGAAAAATTCTTTCTTACAAATGTAAATGAAAATCAAAGGTACGGTACGTACCACGCTAACCTACATTATCTTACTTCTCAATAACATTATTACGAATATGAGTTACTTGAAATGCCGACGGCCTGATCAATTTGTGACTGTCAGGATCATCCACCGTCGCTGTAAGTTCGGAGAGAATGTCAGAACCCAAAGTTATTTGTTTATTGATGTGAAAGTAGGGACCAGCTTCAGCTGAAATATGAAGAAGAAAAAAGTTGCTATTAAACTAGAAGGTAAAGCATAATGCACTTAAATACGCGTAAATATACAATTGTATTAAAATGTAAGTCATAAGGACACGATCTGTCTGAAATACTTGATGCGACAAAAACCAAAAAAAAAACAAGATGAAAATTCAAAACACATGGAACAACCAATATACTCACGACACTAGGCGCCAAATATAGTAAGACTACGTTTTTGGTTTTAGTCTCTCCCGTCGGGATTTCTTTAAAGGACTGGCAATTTCACAGATAAAATTAATTTAAATTATTAATTAAACTATTTAGAACAATAATAATATGGGCACCAAATGGAAGAGAAAATTCTGTACAATTTTTGTGTTCAGAAGGACAAATATTTATCGATTAAGTCCCTAAAAATATTTTTTAAGCTTCGTAAATAAAGTTCGGAGGAGGAAATTCGTGGTGGTTGGTCAGGTATATATTAGTCTAAGAAAAAATTTTGCAAATTTTCACGGCTATTCAAGGGCATCTCCAAGCATATTTCGCTCTTGTGCCCCACAAAATGTAACCTTTTTTAATTCTATAGAATTTTTTCTTTATTTGATATCCATACCTATGTACGTTTTTTTAAAATATTTTTATTTAATCATATATTTAAAATTTCTTAAATTAGCAAAAATCCTTTACGATATATGGCCCCTAATTTCGAAAGTATATTGATTTTTGTGCGTGTTAAATTTACCGTCGCACAGTGTTATGTACATACCGAGCCCAAAATGTTATCATAGCTTATAAACTAACAACAATTACACTTTACGTACTCTTCATGGCTCTAATATCCAGCTCAGGTTGATCTCCAACCTTTGGCTCCCCATGCACTGCGAACGAATACCACAAATCTACCATTTTCATTGCGATTCTCGTATCATTCGCATTGAGTTTGTGCGTAGCAAATAAGTATATATTATCATTCGAATGATGCACGCCGCCCTCAAAAGGATATTGTGAATTACCAAACTCATAGCCGAAGCGTGTATGCTCGCCTTCGTAGTCAAAGCTATAAAGGTATACTGGAGCCGCACCTCTTCTCTGCAGGCCGTTTGCGTAAGCAATCACTGGCGATTTCATGGCTATAATATTCGCTGCCTAAAATAATTTAAGCAAGAATTAAAATACTACACGAGCAAAAACTTTCGATCCATAAACTATCGTACACACTAACATCAAAGTATGCCGGCCATGCAGCTGTATGATTGTTACTCTCCAATAGTTCCTGTTCGAAAAGCATGCGTAAGAGCAAATTGTTGGACAGGCTGGTGCTGTCCTTGCCCACATCAATGAGCGTGTTTGCGAACTGACGCACAGTTAATTTAGAAATGCTACCTAACATTGCCACAATACTGTCGTAGAGTGCTTTTAGATTGGAGAGAAATTATATTTTCAGANCTGAGGGAAGTACGCCAAATACATCGGCAACTACGGGACTGAAACTTTCCTTAAATATATAATTTCAAATATTAATTTAATTTTTCTAAAACTCATTCTCAACTCACCGCTGTTGTCACTCTGAGTAACTGTAATACATTCACGCTCCTCAAACATTTATACTGTTCCGCACTCTCGTCACAATGCTCGCAGTTGAGCGCCTCACATATGCGTTTCACTTGCGCCAGCGGTTCACGATTGATGGCCCAAAACGCAGTTATGGCACCCGATTGCACAATGGAACGCTGGAAGTAACTCTCTGACGTTTTGGGACTCAGCAGCAAGGCGCCAGACATAGCTGCTCCTGCACTTTGTCCGAATATCGTAACTTTGTCGCAATCACCGCCAAATGTATAAATATATTTCTGCACCCAACACAAAGCCAGCTGCAGATCCATTACGGGCGCATTGCCAGGCATTTCCTCG
>NW_016188019.1:0-4229 GCF_001687245.7 Rhagoletis zephyria
ATACAGCCTGCAGACCAAGACGAAGGCGCTGGACTGTTCCTTTTTCTGACTATTCGTAGGACCGTAGTATGGTTACTGTACATTCGCAGAGAAGATATCTTCTTCGAATACGGCTTCTTTAAACTTGATAAAACCTCTTGAAAGGTATGCTATAACCTACTGTTTTTGCAAAGTATTTTGATGGTTTATCAACCTCGATACTTACTTCAGATAAAAACTCAGTTAGTCTAGACTTAATTTACGTAACTTAACTCAATTTAATATTTTCGCCAGCCTGTTATATGTCAAACTGTGTTGGCGGTTAGTTAAAGCTTAACTTACTAAAAGAAACTTAAGAACCTGTAGGTTTTAGATTCTTAAGTTACGGCCTTATGAAAATTGAGAGCGGTGAGAGAATCAGACTTGCCAGATTTTTGTTTTTTATTTTTTACAAATAAATGAATGCTAAAATATTTCTTTGCATCACTTTTTTTATGCGGCATTATAAGCGGCGAACTGTCAGTCAGCTGAAAAAGAATGGCAATATAACAAAATATATTCGCTTCTGGCTTAAGTTGAGATTTTGAGTAATCTTTTACTATTTCTTACGTTAAGTTAAGCATCGATGCTCGAAATATCCATGTTATGCGGTCGATAGTTGCGACCACTCTAACCAAATATCTTAGAAGTGCATCCGAGATCTGTGCGTGTGTATAAATAACGCTTATCTACTACAAAATGTAATGATTAGGAGAGAAATTTTGTGGTCCTCGTTGTATTCCAGGCAATAAGATCCACAGTAGTGATGTTGAAAATTACTGAAATCCCTCGTCTACCTCAGTACCCCTTTTATGGTCTGCCGTCTACGTTATTTAGTGAAGTACTAGACTTAAAACTGGTGCTTTTCTTCAACCAATAAATCAAAACAATTTAGAAATAAGAACCCCCCTAAAGTACAATACCTAGGCTGCAGTCATTCATATAAACTGACATTTACCAAAAGATAAATTCATAAACATACACACGTACGAGGAGATATGCATTTATATAAATACATACATACATATGTATGCACTAGATACTACGTACAACATATCTATTTACACGTTTACATCTCGACCTGTCTGTGCCAGAAGGCGATGCTGGCTCTTTGCCATTAGTTAGTCAGTCGGCTTGTATAGCCTACGTTTTGCCAAATATGCATGGAATTATTTGCATTTCACTCAGCATTAATTTACAATAAAAATGCATACTTCATGCATATTGTTTCGTGAGTAAGAAGGATGAGTGAGTGCTCCTCTTTTTTTTTTGTAAATTTTCATTTTACTAAATATTTTTTATTTTTAGCAAACGAAATAGGCAGGCTGTCTCATGAATATGGTTAATGGATTGAAGGTATATTTAAAGCAAAGAGGCATTATTTTTTTATTCTTGAGGCAAAGAGAAATATAACAGATTTATATAAACATTTTAATAAGTAGGGATGAAACGATATCAGTGCATACAAGTACATACTCGATATTTTTCGATACAATAGAATAGCCGATAATTTTGTTATCGATACTTTTGAATCGAGTACTGAGTAGGTATCGAAAAACAAATACTTGTATCGAAACCCGATACTAGGGCAATTTTTCCTCCACTGTTAGTGCGAATATGAAGCGCCTTTTTCTTTATGGCTACTTAATTGCCAGCAAAAACTACGAGAAGGCGACAAAGTCGATATAGTGCAAAGAAGACAAGCTTCAATTGCCTCACCAAAATCGATGTAATGCAACGTATACGCGGTCCCAACTGTTACTAAATGAATATTCAGTACAGGAGTTTCAAAACGATATTAAGCTCACTACGTAACTCTACGCGTTTAACGCGAAGCCTAAAAATATGTACCCCATAGCAATAAAAAAAATTTATACAAATTTTTTTTTTTTGTTTATAGTTAAGTGGGACATATTGTTAGGCTTCGTTTTCTGCATAAACATCCACAGTCAGCCCATAATTTTTGTACATAATATTATATTTCAATTACACTAAATACTTCTATTCCTAGGTAGTAAAACAAAAGAAGACATTTTCTCAGAAATATTTTATGAGCAATTATTTTTCTCTTTATTGGAGATTTACTTCTTGTAATCTTTTCCAAAGAATTGTCTGTGTTAATACCATTCTGCATTAAACATATAGTTTTGGAGTTTAGCATTCCCACTTATGACATAAAAAAACAAAATTTAATTCATTTAGTTCATAAGGAATACCTTCATAGCCAAAAGTATCGTTATGAGTAGGTATCGATACTTTCTTTTGATATTACTTCCAAGTAAAAATATCGGTAACTGCATGGTATTTAATAAGCCAATAAACAGTCAGCGGTGAGACTTAACAAAGAAAATAAATAAATAGTTTTGTGTTTTCTTTAGAAGCAACCCAGGTACGTATGCATGCACATTTATTTCCGTTACTAAAGGTAATGACAACGTTTAGTACTTACCTTTGTCATTTTGCATTTTTTGTGCTGGTCTTACAATACAACCTAAGCAAGTAATTACCGCATTGCTTCACATTTTAATTAGCTCCTTTAACATACGTTTTTTCTCATTGACATTGAAAGCATTGTACAAAAATTCGTTCAAATATCTCTAATAAAGGTCCTGCAAATAAAGAATTCGGCGAAAATGTATTTGCCATTAAAAAATATGCACCAAAACAAACAAATAACGCCCACAGGTTCACACAAATGTACGCCACCACACTCACGCCGACCCAGTGACGACAACAACGTAGACATGAATTGGCTGCATTGTTTTTTTTTTGTCGTAGTAATCACAAGCGGCTTTTAGAAAAATTAAAACCAGCCAATTCAGCGTTTTCATTTTTATGCGGGGTTTTTCGCGGTCTCACCCCCCTTGGCATGTTGACCAAATGACTGATTGCACTCGTGCTAGTGATGTTAAGTGAGAGTTCAAACTGAATTTTTTGATTTCGGTATAGTGTAAAATAATCCCGATACTTTGGGATTTTTTCAGCAAAGAATTCTATGCAACAATTTTGAAGCCTTAATATGTGTTACATATGAATGCTGTTTCATACGTCAAGTTTTTGTTAAATTGTAAAAATCTGGATGTGGTGCATGACAGATATTGTCAAACAAGTGTTGAAACGTTTAATTTTTATATTGTTTAATTTAATTGTATATTATTTTAAATTATTTAATTTTTATTATATTTCAATCTTTTTTTATATGTATTTTAGTTTTATTTTATTTTGCTATTTTAATTTATTTTATTTTATTTTTTTTTTTTGTATTTTAATTTTTTGTATTTTTTAAATTGTTTAATTTTATCTTAAATTATTTCGTGTTTATTATATTTTAATATTAACTTTTTACATTTTTTAGGTTTTTATGTCTTCTTATTTTTACTTTTTCTTTAGTTTTCCAGTTTTTATTTAATTTTTAATTTTTTTTTATATCTTTATTTTTTATATTTTATTAATTTCGGGATTTTCAACGCTAACATGAACAAATAGTACAGGTTTTTCCTCAAAAACATATCAGCTCGCGTCCAAACAAAACTGTGCCCGCTATGAGCTTTTGTTGTGGGTATTAGAAAATCGATATCTGAAAACCATGAATTACTTATTTGTGGATAGGCAAGGTCAGTACTTGCAGCTTAGTTGGATTTTTGCTAAAATCCTTTGCAGTGAAGGGATTCATTTTTTTTTTGCAGAAAATATAAAGATACGCAATGGATTCATTTAAAGGGGAGGACGAGAGCTTTATTGAACTCAGCCAGAGGGGTACAGAGCAAATCAAAAAGAAGAAGAATATGAAGGCTTGTATACAGTTGGTGGGGTTTAAAGCGTTTGGACAATTTTTTCTTTCTCAGTAACGTTGCTCATACGCCATGTTGGTTTCTTATTACACCGTTGATTTATTAATGACTTCCAACTAAAATTTGTTTTGAATAAAGTCAAACAATACAACCAGATTCTTTAATATAATTAATTAGTTATATAGCGAAGGCTATTAATTCTGGCTATTACTCAAAAAAGATCCTACTGAGGAGATAACGAACAGGTCCTAGTAAATACTCAATGAGAGTTTAGGGATCCTAGCCTTTTTAGTTTGGAAGATAAACTGATTGGCTTGTTTCCTTCTCCCTTACAAGTATGTGCTTTGGTTAGCCGACAAAATAGTTACTGGCCCTATAATACTATGGTACTTCTGTGTTTTGCTAGGCGGTTTGCCCTTT
>NW_016188020.1:0-4229 GCF_001687245.7 Rhagoletis zephyria
GCAAAATGACGGGTGCCCTGCTCACTACGAGCGTGAAGTAAGAGCTCATGTGGACGAAACTATCCTCGCCGATGGATTGGACGATATGAGCCAATCACGTGGCCCACTCGATCGCCAGACCTGAATCCATTAGATTTTTTCTACTGGGGCTGTCTTAAGGACAAAATTTATTCAAAAACAATTCAANTCTTAAGGACAAAATTTATTCAAAAACAATTCAAAACGAAGAGCATTTGCGGGAACAAATATTGAGTTTAAGATCTCTAAAAGCGTCTTTCCTTAAAAAGTGCCGAGCTTGAATTAGAGTAGAAGGTCGCCAATTTGAGCATATTTTATCAATAAATGAATAAATTTTGAACCCAACCTTCACAAAAAATATTGATAGATATAGCCCTTGTTATAGACTCCGAATTCCGGTAAGTAGCATAAAATAATGTGAGGAGTAGGTAATAATGTACCTTTGTACTATTTAGCATGTCATTGGTCGGTAACAAGAGCAACTTAAATTTAAATCTATTAAATACATTCTAGCGTGTCTCAGTCCTTTGCCCACAAAAGCGGCTATAACTTTTTTTTCTATTCGAAACAGTAAAGGTGGCACCTTTCTGAAATCTTTATTAAATGAGCAATTTTTTTATGTACTGTAAAGTTATAGCTCAGTACATTTTTTTTCACCAGAGATAGTCAAAGTTGGTGAAGAAAATATCAAAAAGTTAAAAATCCTAAAATAGTCCTAATTTTATTATGGTTCCTTAATATATTTTAACTACATTGTATTTGAGTATGGAAAAGCAACTATCTGGAAGTATTTTACATAAAAAATTTACTAAGTATAGCCTGGTTTGTAGATGCAGTTAAACAAAATACATGAAAAGGCATGATTTTTTTTTAATTCAAAAAAATGTAAATATTTCAAAAACGGTGACACTTTTACCTGAAAATTTTTTGTTTATCAGAGAGCTCACCCCCCACCTACCTTCCCCTAAAGTTTGGCAGGTTACTTCTGGTACACTCTGTATATGTGCATATATATGTATGGTGGGTCGCATCTTTATATTTTTAGATACACAATATCACATGTATATATAAGGAAAATTCCTCCTTGTATGTATAGAAATGTATATGTACATTAGACTGCATCACTCCCCATACAAAAAAATTGGTACTATTTTTCCAGTGGGATTATAAAATCTATTATATTTTAAGACGTCCACACAAATATTTCGGAAAACTATTCAGATTTAAGTGAGCTGAACCGATTTGAAGTACCTTGAATGATTTGAAGTTTTTTATGAATAACAAGTAAGAAAGTCTAAGTTCGGGCGGAGCCGAACATTAAATACCCGGCGCAAGTATTAAATACATATATGTTTTTCACCTTTCCGAAAGCTACCGCTACATGGTAAACCGGGGTGTATCAATTTTAAGTAAATTAGCGTCCTTAAATTTAGAAATATTGAAGTTTCAAGCATTTCTGAAATTTACCGTTATATGAAAATCGGCGTTATTTTAGTTCGATTTCAATAATTTTCAACCTTTTTGCTTCTATGTGGCAAGCACAATATACACACCGAGTTTGGTACAAATTGGTAGAACGGTTACCGAGATACATATATGTGATCATAAGGGGGCGGTGCCACGGCCATTTTTCAAAATTTTATCCTAAACGTATTTCTTGGTAAAGAATTGTTGCAAGCATCAGTTTTGAATAATTAGCTTCAATAATTACTTGATTTATCGAAAATTTCGTATTTCTCTAAAATACCGTTATATGGGAGGTCCGATTGTAAAAATTTTCGGCAATTTCGCATTTTATACCAAGGTTAACAACTGTGCCAAGTTTGGAAGAAATTGGTGCAGCGGTTACCAAGATATACACATGTAACCATAGGTGGGCGTGGCTATGCCCATTTTCCAAAAATTTATAATATTCTTATTTTTCGTCTAAAACTTATTGTAAATATCAATTTTGAGTGAATAATCTTCAGTAGTTTCTAAAATATCGTAGTTTTCGTATTTCTGAAAATCACGGTTATATGGGAGGTAGGCGTGGTTATTGTACGATTTTGCGCCTTTTCAATACCATCCGTCCTACGCCAGAAAGAAGTGCACGTACCAAGTTTCGTTAAGATATCTAAATTTTTACTCGAGTTATCATGTGCACAGACGGACGGACGGACGGGCGGACGGACAGACAGTCACCGCTTAATCGATTTCTCTTTTCATTCTGATCATTTATGTGTACATTTGTCTATATATATCTCGATTCGTTTTGCCTGTTACAAACAACCGCTATGTGAACAAAGTTGTGCACAAGTGCGCTCGGGTATAAAAATAGTTTCTTAAAGATTAAAGATTGGTATTTGAAAAAAAAGGGACACGATTGACTCTTTTTGGGCAGAAATAAAAACAGTGTGAAAATACTTTTCTACTGAGATTCCATAAGTCTAAATCAGAATAGTTTTGGCCCAGTTATTAAATTTTTTTGTAAATCAATCTTTGAAAAAAGTAAAAAAACAGCATCAAAAATCTCATTATTACGATTCTATTGAAAAGATTTTTAATTATTCTTATACAGATTTTTTAAGCGTAATCTCATTTGTCATGTGAGGGGACTTTTTTCAAAAGTTCTTTAAGAAACTATTTTTGTTCATAAACAACTTTATTTTTGGAGGTATTTTCAAATCGGTCTTGCAGAGTGTGTTCAGAAAATGTATTCCAGCTTCATAGACCTCAAGTCTAGCCCAAAACTCTTGCTTTCATTTGTTATATAGCTTATATCTGGGAAAACTCTTGTTGTGGAGATATTTCCATTCAAATTGAAAAAAGTCGCTCCAAATAGCGACAAACTGTTAAAAATTAACATATTCGTCTATTTGGTTTATTTAAGTTATCAACATAACATATACCCAATTATACGCAAAAAACTGTCCATTCCCCGCAAATCGGGGGAATCTCCCTCGAGTTGACTTCCCTGCACGCGATACATAATTTGTAGGCTGTGTATGTCGATTTCTGTTTTTTATAGAAATCTTTTTTTATTTCTGCTGGTTTCTTTGTTTTCATATACATATTTTTCATATTCATAAGTATATATCATGTAGGTACGCATTCAGTGTGAATGCTATGATATCGTGGGCGGGATATTTGGTGAACCGAGCTAGCGTTATTGTGATTAAGTACAAAATGAAGAATATAGCTGTGCTATCACTTCGTACATATCTTGGAAACCCCAAATTGTGTGTATTTTAGAGATGTTTTGCATCACATGCTAAAATTGTAAAATTTGTTCCTTATTTTAATTGTAAGTATGTACACAGTATGCAACCATACCCGCCTTTAACCTAACTGGGAAGACGCATATATTCTTACCTATATTTGTGCATACATATGCATGAATGCATTTAGTTCACTTTATGTGCCGCTACTAATTATATATAAATTGCCACTGACCAAAAAACAAATGAGTAACAAGTAAGAAAGTCTAAGTTCGGGTGGAGCCGAACATTAAATACCCGGCGCAAGTATTAAATATATGTTTTTTTCACCTTAAGCTACCGCTAGATGGTAAACCGGGATGTATCAATTTTGAGTAAATTAGCGTCCTTAAATTTCGAAATATCGCAGTTTCAAGCATTTCTGAAATTTACCGTTATATGAAAAGCGGTCGTAATTTTGGTCCGATTCAATAATTTTCAATGTTTTGCTTTTATGTGGCAAGCACAATAAAACTACCGAGTTTGGTACAAATTGGTAGAACGGTAACCGATATACATATATGTGATTATAAGTGGGCGGTGCCACGCCCATTCTCCAAAATTTTACCATAAGCGTATTTCTTGATAAAGAATTTTTGCAAGCATCAATTTTGAATAAATTAGCTTTAATATTTACTGATTTATCGAAGATTTTGTATTTCTCTAAATTACCGTTATATGGGATGTGAGCGTGGTTATTGTTCGGCCATTGAGTATACTGTACCAAGGCCAACAACTGTGCCAAGTTTGGAAGAAATTGGTGCAGCGGTTACCAAGATATACACATGTAACCATAAGTGGGCGTGGCTACGCCCATTTTCCAAANATAAATTAGCTTTAATATTTACTGATTTATCGAAGATTTTGTATTTCTCTAAATTACCGTTATATGGGATGTGAGCGTGGTTATTGTTCGGCCATTGAGTATACTGTACCAAGGCCAACAACTGTGCCAAGTTTGGAAGAAATTGG
>NW_016188021.1:0-4229 GCF_001687245.7 Rhagoletis zephyria
TATGCAGCAACTTCTTCATTATGCATGCGAATCACCAGCCGCATACACTTAAGTGTAAATGTGTTTGTGTATATGTAAAATATGTATGTATGTATATTTTTGAATGCGGGGACTACTTATCGACCGACACTTATGTATGTATATAGTATATTGCATCATGCTTGCAAACAAACCTGCATAAGTAAGTATACGCTCATACTAGGTATTTACAAACATACAAACTTATTATTTTCCATTCTACTCATTTCGATGCTATTCAATTCAATTCAATTTGAAACAAAATTATCATTTAAAGTTGGGAAAACTAACGATGAGAATGCTGAGTACTTGGCAAGTTGGTAGCTTGGTAGCTTGGCAGGCTTGATAGCAGCAGCATGGTTTTTTATATCCTGCCCTGTTTGTGAGTTGACTGGCTGGTTGGATGTCTGTCTGGCGTGCTAGCTTGATATGGAGCTCACCTGCAACTTTTCGACCCTCTTTGCTGTATCTACAAGTGCCTACCTTCCGCCAAGTTGTTGCAGAGTGTTTGTTTGTTTGTATATATGTAACTGCTCTATAGGTGTGTGTTCGAGTGATTGTGTGGCATTAATGCAAACAACAAACAATGACTATAAATGAAAAAAAACAAAGAATTGAGAAAAAACAGGAATCTCTTAGTAGCGCGAAATTTCCATAAAAATCATTTTCCAGCGAATCGATCGAACCGGGGGTCGCTTGCTTCCTGTGCTGCGCCAACAAACTTGTTTCCTTATTTTTTGTTTTCCGTTTTGTTATTTTCTTAAAATCTGATAGTAGGTGTTTGTTTGTAAGCGCGTATGTCTGTATGAAAGTATTTACTTAGTCTGTGTATTCGTGTTTTTTTGCCACGGGCAAACGCTTCAGGATGCAAATAATAAGCAAAAAAAAAAAAATTGACTACAAAAAATTATGTGCAAAAAGTAAAACAAACAATAAAAACAAAAGCGTGTAAAAATTTGTTAATGTTCAGCGACCAAATTGCGGTCCTGATAGAGGTTTCGTTTTGTTGCTATATGTAGCGTATATTTACAGTGGCTTCCAAATATGTGCACACGAGTGAACGGCGCTTTTCAATATGTCTCTTTTGTAAGCCATATAGTACACATCGACAACTCCAAACTGATGTTGTTAAAGGCGTCCCCGATATCTAGGAAGGCTGATAACGTATAATATCTAATGTGGAGTGATCCTTTTATGCGAAACACTATTTCATGGGAAGATATACCTTTCCTATAAGCATGCTTCGCAGTTGAAATCTTTTGGTTTACTGTGAGACACTTTCTCTCACTCAACACTCTCGTTTCCCTCCAACTCTTAGGGATGTGATTAAGGGCTAATACTCCGTTATTTATTGCATGTAGCCATGCTGAGTTTTGTTGTATTATTAGCTGTAACTGTATGGAGGTAATGTGTGAAATTAATAACGCCTGCATTTCCCCTTTAGACCAAATAACCCTACCCCTAGTCAAAAAAGCTGCAGTGAGTGAATGATTTTTATTTACATGTGGCTCCTCCGGCCTGATTTCCGCTGCTTGCGAAAAGTGTATGCTTAAATAGAAGCGGATGCAGAGATAATTAATCGGTATCAGTCGAGCAGTCATCACGTCCTCGTAAGCATTTCTGAAAGTATCTCTTTTAGCATTACTCCTTCTGCGATAGACTCCAACCAGTTACATGTGGTTATTTTTCATCTTATGAGTTCCTTGTAATCTTGTAAGCTTTACTTGCAACTTGCAGGTCCCCAATTTTCTTCATTACCAAATGCAAGGGTCTGGTTGAAATTTTAAATTTTTTCATTCCATCAAGATGGCTTTTTCTTACCCCAGTGCTTCTTTTTGGGGTATCTATAGGTTTGCTACAGGCGCCTGTCAAATGGTAGATTATGTAGATATTCTAGCTCCAGTCGGTTTACTGAGGTACCTGCCCTGTTGTCTTGTGGTATGAGCTTGTCAACCTCTATCCGATACTTATACCAATTGACATTGCGCATATACTTAGATGGAAAAACCTCGGGCATTATTCCTGACACTTTGAGTTAAAATAGCGGTGGTATCTGCACTTATTTCATTAGGATGAACGCTATAACAGGGCTGGCCATAGTAAGATATAGCGGACTTATAGAATAATAGTTAATTGTGAGTAAGTTTGTGTACAGCTTTCTCCATGTCGCTGATGAGGACTCACAGAATCAAAAGCGGGCAATTACAGCACTCCTTTGCAGCCAAAGATATGTAAGTTATCTTCTACCAATTCATTGAAACGAGGAGGGATTCAGCGACTTTTTCAATGCGCTGCAAGTACCTTAAATGCAACACTGCTCCAGTCAATTCCCATGTTAGTAGTTTATTGTAAAATTTTAAGAATGCTTCATCATATGGTTTATGTTTGACAACCCTTAAGATCAAAGCAAATGGGAAAAAGTGAATTTCGTACAGTGAAAAAGCTTCTTTTTTTTGCGTAAAAAATATATTACCGAAACCAAGAAAAGACTCGACAAATACTATGGGTATACTGCACCATCAACTTCAACGATTTAAAAGTGGTTTACTGAGTTCCGTTGTGGCCGTTCCAACACAAGTGACGCCTAACGACCAGGTCGCCAAAATGAAGTCGTCACGCCAGAAATCGACAAAAAAAAAGCCTTGAAATTTTATTGCAAAATCGGAGAATGAAAGTGCCTAAGATGGCCGAGACTATAGGCATCTCAACTGAGTGGGTGCATTACATTTTACATAAATATTTTTTACATGAGAAAGCTACATATCTGCACGGCGGGTATGCGCTTGCTTACATTCGGCGATAAGCGTAGCCGTGTGACAACTTCTAAAGAGTGTTTGGCGATATTCAGCTGCAATCCGCGAATTTTTATACCGTTTTGTAACCGTGGATGAAACATGGATCGACCAAAATACCCCAGATATCAAAAAATAATCAATACGATTGGTTTCTCCGGGTGAACTTTGGTGCATTTGGCCTGATTTGATATTGATTTGAAGCAAAAGTTACCACATTCGAGCTAAAAGGAGGCTTTGTTGGGCAATTAAATGCTTTTTTGCCGAAAAATATCTTTTTAATTAAAAAAGTCATTCGTTGGTCGAACTGCACTCGATTATTGGCACTTCAGAAGGAAATAAAAAGGAGTAAATGTAAAGCTCTAACTCAACCCCAGTCTATGGTGTTGGCCGCATTTTTGCAGTGTTTTATACAAAATAATTTAGGCATAATTTTCTAATCCACTGTAGACAAAAATTTTCCGATCATTGTCCTCTTTTATCGTTGTTACAGTTGCACTCACATTTTTTTCGGTTCAATATTGTTTTAGTTGTTGTAAACATAAGCATTATGTGACACAAAAACACACAATAACAAGTATAAAAAAATAAATAAAAAATAAAATGTTGCCACACTTCGCACTTCAGCGCGCAAAAAAGTAGTACACGCAGGGCGTATGCGCAACACATGCACGCACACACACACATACAATACGCATACGACTTGTGCCGCTGCTATTCGCTCTTATCCCTGAAGCGCTTGAATGGCCTGCATTTTTTTTTTTTGTTTTTGAAGTATGCAAAGCAATCGCCCACAATGGCTTGTAGCAATCTACTACAATACATGCGAATATATCTATGCACCTACACACACACACACGCACACATGCATCCTTATGCTAATGTAAAAAAGCTTGTTGAACATTTTTGTTAATTTTTAACAGAATTTTCAATTACAGGAAGCACCAACAAACACATGCATACATACATAAGTACATACTTAATACAGCAAAACAACAAAAATTTTAAAGGAAACAAAAAAAAGTATCGAGAAACTCAGCTAAAAAGTAACGCAAACTCATTCAACCGAGTTGAGCGCGCGCTGTGTTTATGCAGGCGATGGAGGCGGCAGCGCCTGAACGCGTTTTGCGCGTTGTGGCAAGTACATACGTATTGAAAGTGGCTCGTCTGGGGTTGTAAAGTGTCTGCGGCAAATGATGATAACAATAACAATGGATTTTGTGGCTGCCGTNTGCTCTCATAATTGTTATTGTTCGTGTTGTTGTTGTTGCCACCAGCGCGCTGTTGGCTATGCCCGATGAGATGGTTGTTCTTGTTGTTGGTGTTTTGGCTACATTGCTTTGCAGTGATGAGTGTGCTATTAATGTTGCTTGCTGTTGATTTTGCCGCTGATTGCGTTGATGACATCGTTGTTCCCAT
>NW_016188023.1:0-4228 GCF_001687245.7 Rhagoletis zephyria
GGCCGTGTTGTGTGGCCGTGTGTTCCACAAGAAAGGCGGCCCCGCCATACGCACCGACTACCGTGGGATCAGCCTTCTAGGCATAGGTTACAAGGTGTAATCGGTCGTATTGTGTGAAAGAAACGATCTCCTGGAGTTTTGGACCAACAGATTGAAAGATTTACGGGCCTTCACGAGTAGGCGATGGCAAATACCGAAGACGATTTAACGATGACCAATAGTATGAGCTTTCCAACGACGTAGACGTATTGCAGCGAATTAAAATTCAGCGGCTCTGCTGGCTTGCCCATGTCGTTCAAATGGACAGAAACGCTCCTGCTCTGAAAGTATTCAACGCGTGTCGTGATGCTGGTAACAGAGGAAGAGGAAGGCCTCCTCTACGTTGGAAAGACCAGGTGGAGAACGACTTAGCTTCACTTGGCATTTCCAATTGGCGTCAATTAGCATAGAAGAGAAATTACTGGCGCGCTGTTTTGGACTCGGCCAAAATTGCTTAGGCGGTTACAGCGTCAATAAGGAGTAAGAATAGGATGGATTCCATGAGAGCTTGTTATCAGGGTTAACTTCCACATACATGACATCTATAGAGGAATACATCCGTTTCCTTGAAGGAATACTTCCCGTAACTTGCCCGTTTTCTTTTTCCGGGAGAAAATGACTAAGAAGGTCTTCTTGGATTTTGAGTTTAGCCCGATTTTCCTGCACCATTTAGCGACTATGTTTAGCGCATTCTTTAGGAGGTTGGAGATAGTGTATTCAAGCCTGACTCTGATTAGGATGACAATATAATCCGCATAGCCCTGGGAACTCACAAGTACAAAATGAAAAGAACATAATTCCATTTTCTCATTTGAACGTAAAAAGCGATCATTAACGGAATAAAATTTCCAAAGGAAAGCATAGTCTCGACATGATTATCATCTTGTTAAATAACTCGAATTTTGCTTCCAAAAAACTACACACAAATAAATGAATCACAAATGCCACTAAATTTATGATGAAATTAGAAAAGCTTCAGATTAATTTGTAATAATTTGTAGACGAAAAATTGCAAGTAAGAGTAGATAAAATCCGATTGTTTTCTGTTAAAACTAAAGTTAAAAAGAACGTCCATAGTCATGGTCAGTAGGCAGGTAAATGAATAAGAAACTTTACTCTTCTAGATGAGTGAAGGCTTCAACTATTTCAAAAATGCGCAACTAATGTGGGAATATACTCAATCACACAAAAAACAACAATGATCTATCTTTTTCAACAGAAAAAACATTCCCATATTCAAGTCATTTTCTATATTCCTAATATATAAGTAGCTGTACCAATAGAAGTGTCACTATTTACGTCCTTTAGACTACGATGACATGTCTCTTCAGACATCTTAACATGCTTGACTTCAATAACATCTTCCCATTCCAGTTCCACTTCAAATTCCTTTCTCCATTACTGTNATCAAGGACATCGTTGCCTTTTTGCATTCGCTTTCAGAATTTTTATTGTCATATTTTTTCATTATTTTTCGCTCGCCTTATGCTATGCTTCAGCAGTAATTTCCATGCAAATTCACTCTCCAACTAAAACCAATACCATTGCGACAAATTCTGATTTTATCGTTGCAGCTGGCTCTAAATAGAAAGCTTTGAAGGCTGACACTTCAAACTGTAAATAGAATTTGCGCCTTCAGTGTTCGATTTATGTACATATTTTCATGTTTTTTTTTTCTCTCTTCGCCGCCGCTGCAACGCGCTGTTTAGCATCTCGATTATCGATTTGTTTTTGCTACTTTTGCTGATTTGCTGCCGTTTCACGCCCATCCCCATTCGCTTCTACTTAATAAGATTATATTCTTTTGTAACACAAAGTTTCAATTTCATTTGCTCCTTTGCGACTATCATTTACCTCTTAGTTTGAAGGAAGGGCGCAGAAACAAACAGCGACACAAGGCGGGAAACTTGGGTAACAAATAAGGAAAAAGGACAAAAATTCCAGCATACTTAGAGGCGTGCAGTCGTAAGTGGGCGAGTGAGCGAGTGGCGAGTGGGCACATTACTCGATAGGAAATGGGCAAAATTTAATTAAACTGTTTACTTTGTAAGTAGCCATATTGACTTCGTGTTTTTGTGCGTACATTCAGCACAACTCTTCACAATTTTGCGACTTTCTCTTTCGATTTTGTTGTTTTGTTCAACGCTGCTGCTTGCATTCTCATTAAACGCCAACGTTTTTGACACAGCATATTTTCACGTTTAGGAAAATGTTTTTTTTTTCTTATTTTCATTTTCATTTCTTCTTTTTTCTTTTGAATTCCAATTTGCATTTGCGCAATTTTCGACGCCATTTCCGTGAATTAATTTTCCTCAACTAAATACTTTACTTATGTTACTGTGCTGAAAACTGTTTTTCTTCTCCGCATTTTACGGTCAAAGTAATTGCTGACTATGCACCGCTGGCAACACCCACCGACTTTTGTAACTTTATTGACGACATTTCCACCATCATTATCGCCGCAATGCGTAAGCTCCTTGACTTTTGAATTTGTGTATAAGCATTCAGCTGTAATGAGTTGTTTGTGCAGACACTTGAAGTGATAATTAGGAAAAATTTCGAAAAATTTTAAAATACGTATTTCCATTTTAATGACAAGTAATAGGACAATGGCATCTTAATTTGATTTCTTTGAGAGCTTTGAATAGTATTTCAGTAGAAAATAAACCAACCACGAAATTATCGTATGCGCCAATCTTTTCCAAATTGACCTTTTGGTGCGAATTTATACTACACCCATCAAATCTGTACTGCATAAATTATCCTATGTGTCATATATGTATGTATATGTATTTTGAAGTAGTAAACAAAATATTCCAAAAATTTTTTAAAGTAGAAAAACGATCTACTGTAAAGTTTGGGATTTAGCACGTACAATAATTTCGTGCAAAAAGTTCGATATTATAGGAAATCATCTCCTGAATAGATCAGTCAATTCAGTAGTAGACAGTTCTGTGATTTAATTGAGAAAGCTCTACATACACACTGCACCAAGAAGAAATTCTCAATACCAAACTTTCATTTTAGTCGCACGTGGCAATTTGGTAATGGAGAGGTCTTTGGCCAAACGGGGGTGTGTAACCAAGGGAAACCTTTGAACCTGTACGCGGTTATCAGCTATGCGTCTGTGGTACGATGGTCTGCTATCCTTAACCGATAGTGTGAAAAATCTACTTTTCAGCCAAACTTAAAGGCAAATCGTCGTTTACTATGCGGAATTCCTAGCGTTGCCTTAGTTCGCTTCCTTACCATCACGTTGCTTCCTTCTACATATATGTACATACGTCGCGAAGCAGTACATCTCACCTGCAGGCTTAAAGGAAGTACTGAGCCGAGATGAGCTGCTAGTTCAAGCTAAATGAAACGGTTTCCGCAAAAAGTTGACTTCTAACGTAATTAGGTGGTCGGCTATGGCGCTGAGGTATCAATAACGAGACAGACACCGAATAAACAAAAAGATTTTTACATTTTACATATGTATTAGAGTGGTTCAAAAAAATTTTTTTTTTGGAAATGCATAAACGCTTCCTCAAAGTATGGTTATTTGCGATAAAAAAAAGAGAAACATGTTTTTTATTTTGAAAAAAAAAAGTTTTCTTAGAGGTCGCGCTAGTCGGTTTTTTATAAAAACGCTGATGTTCTAATTTTTTTTTTATTTTTTTGCCATGTTAAAATGCAGCTGAAAATGTGGCTTTTACATATAATTACTCTGGTATTATTGGGGAACATTCCCTTAATTACATACCTGTCTTGGGCAGTTAGAATGGGCCTAGTGCCCGAAAATATGCTCTCGAAAAAAAAAAATAGTTTTAAAAAAAAGTTTTTTTCTTAAAACCACCTCTGAAATTTCTGGAGGTATCTAGATATTTTCAAATCGGTCCAGCTCAAATCTAAATCCTAATATTTTTCCTAAGGCATTTTTTGGTGCTGCACTCTAATGCCCACATTTGTATGTGCCTTCTTATATCGTTTACCTTAACATTTTCCGTTAGTCCATCATAATAGCCAAGCCTACTTATTTAAATATCCCACTTTTACGATGCCGCAGCGGTCTTTGATATCGCGCCTGCTTTTCAAAAGCAACACGCTACAGCCAGCCATCATTAATCATGCAAGCACTACAAAAAGGCACCAGCTGGCATACAGCGTGCTGACCCTTAACACTAACCCCGCAATGATTGCCTATGTA
>NW_016188024.1:0-4228 GCF_001687245.7 Rhagoletis zephyria
TTTTCTCACAGAATAATTTATCTAGCATACTTTGAAGCGTTGTAGTGGTGGAAGGCACACCGAGAGGTGCCTAGTAGAAAATTGAAGCATGTAATGTAGTAATGCCATACCGTCAACTTACGGCGCACAGTGGTTTGAAATAAAAAGAGAAAGGGTCCAAATTGTGTACAGCCTCCAACTCTTAAACGATTTGATTAATTATTTTTTTAATAAAAGCTGATGAGATTTACAATAGATTTGTCGCGCCCAATTGTTATTTATTTATACTGACTTTTTTAGTGCAAAGTAAAGAGAAAGCCAATTTTGAAGAAAATCGATACTTCTGTTCTTGTTAAGGAATCCCTTATCATTTCCGCAGTAAGGAAAAAAAATAAAAATTTAATGTAATAAAGAAAATTACAAAATTGAAATTTTTTATTTTCTGTAAATTTTAGTAGAATAAAGTACAAGCCTCGACTAGTCAAGAACTCGCGTTGATTTTTATTTTTTTTTTTTCTGACGGTGCTACGGTCATTTTCTTCCACATACTTTAAGTGTGCTCGAAGTGGCAGCAAAAAAATATATATTAAAAACCAACGCTATAAATTTGCATACCTAAATTTTTTTCTTCAGATTTCAGAAAAAAAAGTTTATTTTGGTCAAAATTTTTTTATATCCTTTCAAATTTCTCTGGTGTAAATTTTTTCCTTTTGGGGGAACCCTATAATTGTTTTCAACTAATTTTTATTATATGACGGTCATTAACACAAGCATTGGAATAGATTCCCTTCAAAATTTCTACTTTCTTTGCACTTTGCACTAAAAATTTTAATAATTTTAATAAAAACTCAAAAATCGGGCTCGACAAATCTCTTCTCTTAGCTTTTATTAAGTAATAAAATCGGTCAAGAATTGGAGGCTTGGCCACCTTATACAATTGGGAATTTAGAACTTACTTTTGGTATCAGATATACATTTGTACTTCTATATCGGAGTACCAAATAAGGTACATAGAATATAGGTATATTCGCCATTATATTATTTTACAATCTCTTTTAGGTAGGCGTAATCGAAAGCGTTGATTTTATGCTTTGCTAATAGATAACATTTGTCATGGTAACAATTTTTTTCACTGAAAGCTGAAAGAAAGCATGGGCTGCCTAGTAGGGCGATTACCTGTTTTCCAACTGGGTGCATATTCACCCATATTCACACATACATATGTACATAAATTTGTATATATTGTTCTACCACCACCTGAAAGTGTGTGTTTCCGTATTCCACTCCCCTTGCTCAAATACCACATTCAGCTTTCAATCACACAGCCGTTAGACAATTGTGCTTGTTGTGGTTTACATTGAAATGTGTAACATATTTGTGGGCGCATAACAAAGTTTGCATAATTTGAGGCATTTATAAATGCAACACTTCTCAGTTGTTTACATTCTGGTTGCATATTGAAAATTTTTATGGTACAGTGCCGACAAGTATGCCACAATTTATTGTGTTGCCCTACTTGATTTGCATATGTTTGGGTGTTGTGCGAGATTCGGCTACTGCTGGATATAAAATTTAAGCTTCGGTGCAGATTTTTCATTTTATATTTTTGATCTCAATTCAACAAAGTGCTTTCATCAATAAGCTTAGTTAACGTCAGGTTGCTGCCTAAAGTTATGCAATTCAATTTGGCAAATGGATTTGCGATGTAGTTCAATTTCGTTGGCCTTGCTGGTTTTTAATAAAATTGGACATTACTTAATTGGCTTTGCACTGCCTGGCCTCCAAAAGTTTTAAGTATCTTTTTTAAAAGTTGGAAAAAAAAATATTTAATTTTTCATTTTTTAATATAATTAGGTAACTACGCCCAACTTTGATGTCTTTTATCAGAACCCCATTATTTTTAAGCGATCGAAGTATCACATGCCTTCCTTAACGTTTTTTTTTTTGCATAATTATAAGTCGTTGCCTACTTTTGAGCGTGTTAGCTCTAAAAAATTCAATGAGGGGATCGCGACGCAAAAAAGAGTTTAAGCAATTTTAAAATTTTCATTAGTAATTTTCAATTTGTGTTGCATAATTTTTGGCGCCTTTTGTGTTAACTACAGCCGCTGCAGTCGAGTGGTTAGCGGCGCGTACAACCACTCCGTAAAACCACTTGCCGTTCGGAGGCGTCGTAAAATTGTAGGTCCCACCATTTGTGTAACCACATCAAGACACACACCGCCATTCGGCGATTTTTTTCTAATCGGGGTTATATGTGTAAAGTAGTTTTTAAAGGAACTAAAAAGATGAAGAAGAAAATCTAAACTGAAAATCGCGGTTTATCGTTTCTTTGGCGAGATTTCCATATCACTACATTCGCGTGATACAAATGTTCAAGTAATCGATATTCGTGTCAGTATTGTCATCCACATTAGAATCGTTATCGATATTTCTATCACGCACACAGAGAGCTTACAGCTGAGCTGACAAATGAGCTGTTCATCGAATTGATAAATTCTTTGCGCTCTTGAATGCATTTTCAATTTTTATTCTCTTAACGATTAAAAGCTCGCGGATCAGTTCATCTCTCGGCTCAGCTTTAAGCTCTCTCTATACGCGAAACCTATCCCAAAAGGTCATTGATTTAACTAACTGCCCTGGTATTATATTGTTTTATTTAAAGTTACTACGTGAGAAGTGCAAAAATCCACTGATCTACCAAATAGCCCACTTACCTAACGTTTCATAATAGAAGAACCACAGCCACGTTGCTTAAATTTTGTGTCGTCTCTTGCTATCCATCCTTAATTTATGTCTCCTTTAGTCTCCATTAACCTGCCTGCGAAAAAATTGGATTTATTTGCATTCGCCACAATTTCATTTGAATGACAGAGCCTTTAAGGGTAATAAATGTCCCCAGCTGGGAGCCGCCTACCTACTTTTGGGTCAAAGCACATTACAAATAAAGCCGGATTTCAGGCGCACAACCCACGATATGCTTAGAGACAATATCAATTTATTAAAAACAAAACAGAGGAATACGCGGTAGCCAACCGCTGGGCATCACAAACGAGCCAAAGACCTTGGTCGAGCGTTTACGTTTAAATAAATGCTCAGTGGACACCATTTGTCGTTTCGGTAACTTCACCACAGGGAGTTGGTTGACATCGTTTATGCTACATACATACATACATTGCATATATACATACATATTTAGTATGTGTACACCTTGCCATCTAACCGCAAGCTGCTGTGCGTTGGCGCTTTGGGAAATGTAACAGTAGCCTAAAGGAGATTAAGAGAGTTGGGGGGGGGGTGGTACAGCGAGCTGATACGGTTTAAAGGCTTAAAGCTGCAAGATACCGCTGTGCGACGTGCGCTGGTTAAAGGCAAATCAGCTGCTCTGAAAGTCACGCTTTCGATTCATTCATACCCTCGCTCATTCATTCACTGACTCAATCATTAAACTCGTAACTACATACATTCACCCTCTTCTACTCCATTTACATCCGCACATTCCGCAATTCAATGCCTTCTCTTCACTGTCGACTCAAGGGGCGTTCATTTGTTAGTTGTGGTTAGCTCACTTTTTGGTTGAATAATAAATAGCAAATCATCCACTTGAGCTCAAGAAGAAAGACAGAGCATTCAAAATATAGTACGAAGTGCTAATTCCTTGAAAAAAAAGTTTGTCTTGCACTGCCCAATTAAAAGGTGCTTCGGAGACTACTCGAGAAAAAATAAGCGTTAACAGCAAAAGAAAGCCAAATAATTTAAGTGGAACCAACCGTCTGCCGTGCTGGGACTAGTGTTTAGGGCATTGCGAATGTATTTACTGAAGGTTGTATTGATGTTGAATCGAATTTGAAGTTGAAATTGAAAAAGGTTGGGGACTGAGGGTAAGCGTAAGGGTGAGGCTGCGCGCTAGTTGTAAGATTGTAAAGTATTCAGTCAGCATCCAAAACATTCAACGCTCGACCCGCAAAACACTCGTTGCCATCGCCGTCGCTATCACCACCAATGATCCCAATGGAACCATATGTTTGTGTGCCTATTCACATCTACATATGTATGTATGTTTGTTTGAGTTTAAGAAATGAGGAAATTGGGAAATTTATTAGTCCTACGGGTATTTACGTAGCCATAAAAGAAAATATTAATGAAATTGACAGCGACATGAAGATGAACGAAAGCAGAAAATGTTGGCAGTAGCTCACATACAACAACAAACAAACATACATTCGCATACATACCCATATCCACACAT
>NW_016188025.1:0-4228 GCF_001687245.7 Rhagoletis zephyria
AATATTTATAGGTCGCTCAAAGCGCTCAAAGTTTTCCATGTATTTTTATGTATTTTTCGTAGAAATGGTATAGAATTCTTGAAAATAAATAGTTTTCAATCGAAAAAACTCTGGTTCAATAATAATATCCAATTGTTTATTTAACTATTTTTTAATACTAACGAAAATTTATTGGTCCCCCCATTGCATATTTCGGGGGTTTTGTGGGTTTTTGGCAGACCTATAAATTATAGTTGCCATGAAAAAATGGTTAAATAAACAATTGGGTATTACCATTAGGAATCTCCTGCAGATAAACGGAATATTGATCTTTAAGAATTATATACCATTTCTAACAAAAGTTGTTTTTTCCCCTGAAAAAAATATATGAAAAACTTTGGGTGCTTTGAGCGGCCTCTAAATATTTTTTGATTTCAAAATAAAAAATATGGGGGTTTTCGGTATAGAACAGTCCCAGGGGGTGAGAGCATAAAAATGCCGACTTTACTTTTTCACATGCATTTTTGGACCACTCTAATGTACATACATGGTTATGTACTATGAATTTGTTATAAATACTATCAAATCCCCTTTACATTTGCCTTGCCTGCTGGTTTGCATGTGAATTGATGGTGAAAAATTCACATTGATTATTTCATAGCGGACCATTGCGTGACTCTTTTCCATCGAAATATTTGGCAAGAATTTCCATGGTGGCTATATACGAGTAATTGCCAAAAAAAAAAAAAATGAAATGAAATCTGCCAAAAAATGCAGAAACTGCAAAACGCGTATAACGAGCTATGTATAAACTATGTTCGTAATTGGGGAAATTAGTTTAGTGGGTTAGTCATTAGGGTCAACATTTCCCCGAAAAAAGTTGAAATTCCACACCATGCATGCGGCGGGAACAAGTTGGGTCACGTAAAGAATTATGCTTGCGCTGTAAGGCGCGAGAAGCGAATTGCCAATTTGGTGTGAAATTTTCCAGTTGCATACAGGAAATTCGTGTGGCTCGTTAAATTCAAGTGGCTGAAGGCGATTAATTAAAAAACAAATCGCAAATCGTGGCGTGAAATCGCAATGGCTGGCAGGCAGTAATTAGCTTGAGTTGAATGGGAGATTTGCACTCGTTTGTTAAGTAGTCAGTAAAGTGTTTTTTTTGTTGCCTGCTGCAAAAGATCCACTACCGTGGCAATATCCTTCCGATACTCTGGCAAATATGGAATTTCCACAGCATCAATGTCCCACCAAATGCCATGTCCCCTATACATACATACATATGTATATGTTGGTGCTACGAGTTCTTAAAATTTTAATTAACTTTTGTTTTTGAGGCGACATTGCCACTTACTCCATCAACGTGCCACCGACTAGTAAATTGCTTTTCTCCCTTTTTGCTTATCGACCACAGCTCTGTGCCCAATTCTTGGTGCATTCAACTTTGCCGGCAACATTCTTTAAATCGTATGCACACCGCTTGATCGACGCTACGCCGCTTCAACTGATCCGGTATTGAGCTGCATTGCTGCGTAGCAGCGCCGTATGCATCAGCATTGCATTCTGCATTCAGCATTGCAGTTTCAGCTGCAGCTCCAGCACCAGCTCCAGCACCAGCACTTCACACTACTTCACGCAGCAACACAACTTGATTGCAGCCTGGCGGCTTCCATTCATTCGCCGCAGGTTCTACATTCGGTTATTTCGCGACTTTGCGATGCATTCACCTCTCAATGGCCTTCAAAACCACCATTCAGCCGTTGCGTTGCCACCACGCAGAGCGCAGAGTTTATTCAACTTCTCCAGATTGCGGTCGAAATTTTAACGAAAGATTGATGGAATAGTAGATCAGATCCGTCTTTAATATTGTTATTGTTTCTTTTATTGTTGGAATTGTTTTTAGTGAATATTTGTAGCACAAGATATATCATATTCATATTATGTACATATGTAGATATGTAAGTGTCTAGCGTGACTAGTGTACAAGATTCTGTGTAAGTGCGTGCATAGTCTTGCAGAATACATACCTATTGAGCGGTCAGTGCACTCAACAGATCTCTTCTTTCATATTGAGAACAAAGAGAAAGTGGAACTTTTAATGGAAAAATTTCTGAACGCTTGCAAATGAAGAATATACATAAATGTACATTAGGGCGGTAAAAAAAAAAAATAAAAGTCGGAATTTTAATGCTCTTACCCCATAGGATTGTTGTATGTCGAAAAAAATATACCCTTGTTTTTTACTTTGAGACCAAAAATATTTAGAGATCGCTCAAAGCACTCGGAGTTTTCCATGTATTTTATATGGGGAAAAACAACTGTCGCGTAGAAGTGGTACAGAGTTCTTTTAAATCAATGTTTTCGATCGGAAAACATTGTTTCTCTTCAACAGA
The DNA here is from genome assembly GCF_001687245.7 of Rhagoletis zephyria. Lineage (NCBI taxonomy): Eukaryota > Metazoa > Arthropoda > Insecta > Diptera > Tephritidae > Rhagoletis > Rhagoletis zephyria. The sequence goes on from NW_016188025.1 coordinate 2,373, forward strand.
CTTTCAATAATAATACCCAATGGTTTAACCATTTTTTAAAAAAATTAAAAATTTTTTATAGGTCACGTAAAAACCCTAAATATCGCTGGTATTAAAAAATAGTAAACAATTAGGTATTATTACTGGAAGTCTGCTGAAGAGAAACAGAGTTTTCCGTTCGAAAAATACAGATTTTTTAAGAATTCTTTACCATTTCCACGAAAAATGGACTTTTCCCATATAAAATACATGGACATATTCAAACGCTTTGAGCGACCTCTAAAAAGTTTTTGATTTCGAAATAAAACACATGCGATTTTTTTCTATATAGAACAATCCTGGGATTGAGAGCTTTAATTCCTACTTTACTTTTTCTCGTGCATTTTTTGACCGCCCTAATGTACATACATACATACATAAGTAATATTTAAGTGCGAACGGTAAGTTTTAGGCTGTCAAATAAAATGCTATGATTGTACTTATGTATGTATACATATCTATTTTCATAGGTTAAATACACTTTCAAAGATATTGTTGTGCAAAGAGATGTCAAATGAGAAAAACCCATTTTCTTAAGGTGCAGTCAGACCACACTAGCAATTTTTTAACTCTAGTTAGAGCCACTTTGTGAAATTGTCACTTTTCAAAAATTTATTTTTCAAATATCAAATTTGCATAGTCTGACTGATGCGATTACGTGTCGCCTCTCTTCGTTAAGAAGTGGCTAACGGGATAAAGATTTAAACCCCGGTAGTTTGATAACAATAAGACAGATGAGAGTGGGTGGCTCCGTCTTTCAAGGGAATATAAAATAAACCTTACCTCACGCTAGAAACAAGAGCGCCTCCGCAACCAAAACGGAAGATAAGGTCAAGTTTTTCCGGAAAAATGCTGGTTGAAACGATAGTAGTACGGTTAAGTTGCTCAAGATAGCAAAGAAGCTGTAGATATAACCGTAATCCGTAAATTCATAGCGTGATCAGAGTAGGAAATAATCCATGGCGGTTAAAGTGAACTTCAACTAATACGAAGAGGCTTTGCAACGTATTACACACTCTATCGGAAAACTTCCTTCCAATGAAATGAAAAATGTTGGAATAGCTCAAGCTTTTGTTGAAATATGAAGAGCCGCAACCGAAGCTTTAAAGGAAACTACATTAAAAGAGTTATCGTCTGGCTGGACGGCAGCTATGTCTAAGTCAGCGACTACTAGAGAGCCCTGGTCCTGTACGCGTTCATATGAATTCTATTGAAAGCTTTTAAAAGCTTACCCCGCGGCATATGCTTTGCTCGTGACTGGAGTGGGTTTACAGCGAAGTTTTTTCCAACTTCAGTATATACATATGAGTAGGTACTGGTGGACCTGGTATCATGCCCGTCTTTTATAAGGCGCAAACACATGTACGATGTCAAACAAAGATGTAAAGTAATTGGCGGCTTTTGAGAGAACTATTTTACGCAAGATCTATGGTAGCGGTGCAACAAATTTCTTCAGGGAAGGATAGGAACTGGACAGCAGACACCTCTTTTCATCATTGTATTTTAGGCGAAAGCAGCTGCTATCAAGGAGGCGGTGCAGCCACTGCTCAGGAGTGCGATGACAGTCAGGGAGCTGAGCGTTTATTCTGATATCCAAGCGACTATCATGGNCGGCCAAATCTGGTCGGATTAATTCACTTTGGCCGGTTGGGCGGCTAGAACAAATTTTGGCCGGTTTTGTAATATGAATATTTTTTAGTGCACAAAATTTATTCTGTGCCTACAAATTTGCAATATTTTTCGTATGTATATGTATATATAAAATTACTAAAGTGTTAATGAAACACATCTCCAAGTTTGTGTTCACAAATATTAACGGTTTCACACTAGAATGAGAA
>NW_016188026.1:0-4227 GCF_001687245.7 Rhagoletis zephyria
TATACACATGTTACCATAAGTGGGCGTGGCTACGCCCATTTTCCAAAAATTTATAATATTCTTATTTTTCGTCTGAACTTTATTGTAAATATCAATTTTGAGTGAATTATCTTCAGTAGTTACTAAAATATTGCAGTTTTCGTATTTCTGGAAATTACCGTTATATGGGAAGTGGGCGTGGTTACTGTCCGATTTCGCCCATTTTCAATACCAACCTACCTTGGATTAACGGAAACCTACATACCAAATTTCGTTGAGATATCTCTATTTTTGCACGAGTTATCGTGTACACGGGCGGACGGACAGACAGACATGGCTTAATCGACTTCGCTATTCATTCTGAGCATTTATGTATACATTTGTCTATATCTATCTCGATTCGTTTTGGCTGTTACAAACAACCGTTATGTGAACAAAATTAATATACCCTTGTGCACAAGTGCGCTCGGGTATAAAAATGCAGAGCTGATTCAAAGGACAGTTTAAGAAATAGAGGACAAAAGTCGTCCTTTATTTTGAAAAAAATTATAAAGGACAGGGGGTTAAAATAAAGGACTGTCCTTTAAAATAAAGGACGGATGGTCACCGTAGCCATAGCTTAATGAGCGCTCTGTGACCACACGCGTGTTTCACCCATATACGAACAACGGTAGCGGAGCAATGATTTCCACGCACACAGTCTCATTCATTGAATCGTTTTTACGCAATGGTTGGCATCCCTGCAGCAATTCAGACTCACCCTAGGTTAGCCCTCAGATAGTCCCTATTATTGCCAGCGCTAGTCCCTCATAATTCCCCTGCCAATGGTTTCAACTGCCATTTTTAGAATTGGCGTGTCATTGGAAAAGGACCGGTCCAATCAACACTGACCGTAAGATAGTCCTGGACTAGTCCAATTTTGGAGATTTTTTTCGTTGGAGTAAGATTGCGTTCTGCACTTCGCAGATGCTTTTTCATAATTCGGAAACACAAAAAAAAATTTATCATTTTATAACCATGTTGCTTCTGACGGCATTTGAACCCGGACCCTCCTGAAAGCTAACAAATAGTGGAAAGCATCTCTGCGCACTGAGCTACAGCAACGCATGTAAATGTGTGTTCAAATGTTCACTTTGCATCAAGGCCAGACCAAGCAATTGGGACATTTACAGGGTGGTGTTCTTTAAATTTTTTTTATTGAATTGCAAGACAACACCACCCTGTCACTGCCAAACTGTACTTTTCGTCTATCTCTAGGCCGGTTCCTTGGGGACTGGTCGAAGGCTGACATTTTCGATGCAAGCAAATGTGCAATTCTGACCAGTCAAATTTTAACCAGTGAAGTACTAGTCCTTTAGTGAAAATTGGCCGCCTTATTGCTGCAGGGATACTAGCACATTCAAACGATTCAATAAGTGGGACTGTGTTCATTGCTCAGCTGGTGCTCTTCGTATGTGAAACCAGCGTTGCCAGGTTGACCGTTTTAACGTCATTTGGACGTTTTTTATATCTTGTTGACGTTCGGACGTTTTTTGTGCAAGAAATTACGTTTTTTACCTTCCCAATAATTTTTCTCTATGCACAATATATCAATGTGTAGCGTACTATTTGCTTGTAGAGTAAGCACTTACGCTCACACTTTCGGCAAATTTGTTACTAAATCTTGTAAGTAGAACTGATTTTGAACTATTATCTTAATAAATCTTTACAAGCTTTGTTTTTTGCAGCAGGTGCCTCAAAAGATATTTATCCTTTGTACACAAATGAATTAAATACGATGCAAACCAAGCGTACGCGCATTTTTTTGGATTCTTGGACTAAGGATCCCGCGTTCAATGGCTGGTTTTGTAAACACTNCTATTATCTTAATAAATCTTTACAAGCTTTGTTTTTTGCAGCAGGTGCCTCAAAAGATATTTATCCTTTGTACACAAATGAATTAAATACGATGCAAACCAAGCGTACGCGCATTTTTTTGGATTCTTGGACTAAGGATCCCGCGTTCAATGGCTGGTTTTGTAAACACTTGAGGTTACGAGGCTTATTGCAAGTTTGCAATTGCAAATTAAAAGCCAAATCAGGAAGAGCTGATCTATTGCAACAGGCACGCTCGCAAGAGCACCAAAAAAGCTGTAGCAGCATATAAGGTCAGAAAAAAGTTGGCGACTTTTTTAAGACTTCATTAAAAATGTAATGAACGCAAAAAAGGCTGAAATATTGCTATGTTCCTTCTTAGCAGAACGTAATTTAGCATTTTCGACAACCGACCACCTAACCAAATGTCTACAAGAGAAAAAAAATATTAAAAATCAACACGATTCTTTAGCAACTTAAAACTTGCACACTAATACCCTGGAAAATAATGGGCTATCAAACTGCATACTCAAAAAAATTCTTAAAAATGCGAATAAAAAGTTGAAAATCTAGCTGCAACTTTGTTAATTTTTTATAATTTTTGCACAAATGAAATGTGGATTTATATTTTGTTTGTTATATAATGAGCTAGGCTTTCATGGAAAATAATAAACATTAAATAAACAAAAGCAAAACAGCCACAATCGATCAAAATATTGATGACTTAATCAGCTGATCACAAGTGTATGTATAAAATGATTTTTATATTAACGATCTCAAACCAGTTTACAATGAATTTTAAATGTGCTCTGTCGAAATGACATTTTAATATACCTTACATATATACTTATGTACCTTTGTATACAATAAAAGTTTAATAAGAACAATTCTGTGTGCATACATTTGAAAAAGACGTATTTGGGTAGGAAATGACGTTTTTTCAGACCAAGAGGGACGTTTTCTCACGCCGAAGGCCTGGCAACACTGTGTGAAACATCCATGTGCTCAGAGAGTGCTCAGCATTATTTAGGGGTGGCTCACAAGCTGTGTGAGCGTTTTGATCCAAGTGGATCAAAAGTGCTACATTTTTCGATGAATTTTAGAGAGATACTTTTTTTAATTTTGATACTTTTCCAAATACAAATGAAAAAATCTGCAAATTTGTATGAATTACAAAACATGTCGTACACCTGTGGCAAGTTTATTGTTATTCACTAAACGAACCTTTCATGTATTGCGATTCATGGTCCATGACGAAAAACCTCAAAATGTCGATAAACGAACAGTATCATAGCGTCATATTTTTTTTTATTTTCGCTATGTTCAATAACAAAAATTAGGGCCTGGTACTCGGTAATTCGGTGCTCGGTAAGGCCCTGTTTCCAGTGATCGGACTTCTACCACATTGTGGTAGATCTGCCACTTTTTTGAGCATCTACCACACAAGGTCTGAAATCTACCACATATTCGCGTTTTTGAGTAGTTTTGGTTAATTTTAAGAGCAAAAATTGTCCAACACTAAACACTTACAATAGGAAAAATGTGAGGATAAAATAAAGTGTAAAATAGTAAATTTCCTCAATATTCAATTTTTCGACAGGAAACGTGGTTTTTTGTGTTAAATTGAAAATATATGATTTATAAAAAGAATTAATAGCGAAAATGGTAAAAACGGCGATTTTTGTGAAAGTATTAGCTAATTACAGTGCATCTAAAGTTTCTAAAGCGTTATTTACTTTTACTTGAGAATTTTCAAAATCGGCAAATCCCAAGTAGCGGTTTCTGGAACGTGCCACATTTGTTCGCTACATCGTGATGTGATAAAAAGGAAAGCTGGCAGCACTCCGCAAGGTTGCAGAAATCATTCGAAATATGTTCGAAAAATATCTTGATATGGAAGGAACTCCTTTAAACTGTCAAGGAAAAAAATTGCTAAAACTCAACGCAATCTTGCACTTTATTATACTATAATTATTTTTTTTTAGATTCTAATTAAAATGTTTGCAATTTAAGTGAAACCTTGCCGAATGTTTTTAATTTTTGTACAAAGTTTGATCCAAAACCTGAGATCTACCACATTTTTTTGAAATCTACAACATATTTTTCCAGATGCCTGTTTCCACAGGAAACACCAATGTCATGATAACCATGTCACAAAATATATTTATAATAACCAAGATTTGGTTATAGTGACCAAGTGGCATAGTTGGATATGGCGAAATAAATATCTAGTTCACGAAAGTCTGCAATTTACTTGAGCCTTCTAGTTGGGACAAATGTATNATTTTTCCAGATGCCTGTTTCCACAGGAAACACCAATGTCATGATAACCATGTCACAAAATATATTTATAATAACCAAGATTTGGTTATAGTGACCAAGTGGCATAGTTGG
>NW_016188028.1:0-4226 GCF_001687245.7 Rhagoletis zephyria
ATGAAGATGAAGATGAAGATGAAGATGAAGATGAAATTATATATGTATAATAGAAATTAAATACATGTGTATGAATATCGCACAATTCTTTCCTTCTGGAATTTCCTCTATTAAGTTTCACTTCTTCCGCGCGTAGGGACTACACGCACTGAGTTTTTTTTTCAATTCTATATTTAAATCTAAAGTTAAAAGAGAAAATAACTAAATAAGAAAATAAAAAGATGATAAAAATTACATACTGATGGTTTGTTGAATTTATTAAATAAAACATTTAATAATGATAACGAAACATACATACATGTAGATTAATTTTTAGTTTTGGGGTAGGGTCGAGAAATACCGTACACTTAAGCACATATACTATTATCCGTTGCGTTTTGAGGTAAAATTGAATTCTTTGTAGGTAGTGTCTATTCGCACTTTGCCAATGTCACCAGTGTACCAGTATACCAGTGTCGGAAGTCTTCGGCTCCGCCAGTGTCACCAGTGTCGCCAGCAGGGTTGCCAACCGTACTATAATATATAGTATTGTACTATTTTTCCGGTCGGCGTACCATATACTGTTGGAAAAAAATATAGTACGCAATAATACTATATTTCTTCAATTATAAATATAAATATATTTCAGTGATTTGCACGAAGAATGTGTATTAAAATGGACGACCTTTATACTNACCGTACACTTAAGCACATATACTATTATCCGTTGCGTTTTGAGGTAAAATTGAATTCTTTGTAGGTAGTGTCTATTCGCACTTTGCCAATGTCACCAGTGTACCAGTATACCAGTGTCGGAAGTCTTCGGCTCCGCCAGTGTCACCAGTGTCGCCAGCAGGGTTGCCAACCGTACTATAATATATAGTATTGTACTATTTTTCCGGTCGGCGTACCATATACTGTTGGAAAAAAATATAGTACGCAATAATACTATATTTCTTCAATTATAAATATAAATATATTTCAGTGATTTGCACGAAGAATGTGTATTAAAATGGACGACCTTTATACTGAAATAGGGATGAAACGATACTAGTAAATACAAGTACATACTCGATACTTTTCGTCCGATACCAAGTAATTTTATACTCGATACTTTTGAACCGAATACTGAGTAGGTATCGGAAAAAAGTACTTGTATCGAAACCCCAATACATTGACAATTTTATTCCCGGACTTTTATTTTTTAATCTATTTTCTTTGTGAATAGTTTAAAAAATTTTGGCAGTTTAGCTTCCAATGAAAATACGCAAGAAGGCGCCAACGTCGGGGTGACGCCAAGTTTGACAAATCTACGAAAAAGGGTGCGCGTTCTATTTCTTTCATAGCGAATGAACCTGCAAATTGGATCGAGAAAGAGTTCCGGTAGGATCCACCAAGAAATTCATCCTAGACGTTAGAACGCGCTGGAATTCACTCTTTTACATGCTGGAAAGATTTTTGGATATGTCCAAAATTTCGTCTCAACTTATACTTGATGATACAGACAGTCCTGAAATGATAGCAAAAAATGAAATAGAAATACTGAAGCAAATAGTTCAGCTACTGAAGCTTTTCGAGTTCGTAACCAAAGAATCTTCAGGACAGAATTATGTCAGACTTTCCAAGATCATACCTATGGTTAACTGCCTAACATCTCAAGTGAGTAAATTTTCTACAACTCTTGATTGTGTCACCCAACTACAAACGAAACTCCTGGCGGAGTGTAGTAAAAGATTTGGTCTCATTGAATACAACACCTACGCAGCTTTAGGAACTATCCTCGATCATCGCTTCAAGAATCTCCATTTTCAAGATGCAAACGCCTGCGGTCGGGCAATTTTTAAACTAAAAAGTCTTATTCAAGTAGACGCTAATACCAGCTCCGAAGAAGACGTTGTTAAAGAAGATTTCGACTTTTGGTACCAACATAAAAACCTTGCGATTGGACAAAAACGAAAACACTCTACAAATCCAATCCTATCCAATGTTATACAAATAGGCGCGCATGTATCTACATATAGTTGCGACTTCCGTACCATGCGAGAGATTATTTTCAAAAGCTGGGGCCACAATCATGAAGAAATCGACTTACTGGAAAGAATCTGGAAAACTTATTATTTTTGGGCAGCGCGACAAAATCCGAGTTTTTCAATTCACGGCTTATAGTACCTAACGTATTATTGAAACAATTTTAAAAATTAGTATATACTCTTAATTTTTATCAGAATTGAATGGTATATTTCCGAAAGAAGTTGATTTGCGTCTAAATTTATTTCTTTTTGTATTTCAAGGCCATCAGACAAAATGCCAAAAGTACAAATTCTAGAACAGCCACATAGAGCTTTGGTGTAGAAGAAAAGGTGGTTTGTACAAAGAAAGACCTATTATCGTCTCATTAAAAATGATAAACATGATAACTTCTTCCAGAAATAAAGCACTGTTACTCTGCAAAAATTCTGTTGATTAGTGTCATAATACAGATAGTTTTTATTATCTAAGTAATTTGTATGAAATAAATACAAACAAATAAAATACTTATATAAAAAAAAAAAATTCTGTATTCTTTTTAAAAACAATTTATTGGACTTTATACTTTTTCTTGTTTTTTGAGGGTCCATCCTAGTAAAACTTGGAAGTTTTTCTTAAAAAATCTAAAAGATTAATCTAAAATCTATTATGATAGTCACATAAGTTAATTTGGCACATATGTGATAGCGTTTTTTAATACAAACAAACATAAACATATTTCGATTCTTATATAGGTACAAATATCGATATAAGTAGGTATCGATACTTTGAGCACGATACTTTGTAGGTATCGATACTTTCTTTCGATGCTACTTCCAAATACAGGTATCGATACTTCTATGGTATCGTTTCATCCCTATACTGAAATAATAATATGAAATGAAATATTCTTTAAAGTAAGTGAGTTTATAATCAAAAAAGGTAACACGTTTTTGAAAACACTGAGAAAGAATTAAAATATTTGCTTAAAATTTCTACTCTCTATTCCAAACACTTTGGGATTCACAGGAAGAACTTCTTCCATCACCTAAAAATCGTGTTTACTTATTCTTTTAAACAAAATCTATACTAATTATATAAAGAGAAGTCCCTTTTTTTTGTAACAGGTAATCTCGCGAACGGCTGGTCCGATTTCCATCAAATTTTGTATACAAATAGCTTTCAGTAACCTCCATGTTTTAGGCTAAAAAAATTTTACTTTTTTTTCGGGTAGGTGGACCAGGGACCGGTCTATTTGAAAAAATCTTATTATAGTCCGATTTGCTTAAAATTTAGTACGTAAGTAGCTTTTTAGCATATATTAGCATATATGACCCATTTTTTCCGGGAAGTAGTCCAGGGACCGATCTATTCGAAAAAATCGAATTTGCGGTCCGATTTGCTTAAAATTCGGTGCGCAGATAGCTTTTTAGCATGTATTAGCACATGTGATCGATTTTTTCAGAGAAGTGGACCAGGGACCGATCTATTCCAAAAAATCGTATTTATGGTCCGATTTGCTTAAAATTCGGTACGTAAGTAGTTTTTTAGCATATATGGTCAATTTTTTCCGTGAAGTGGACCAGGTACTGATCTATTCGAAAAAATCGTTTTTACGCTCCGATTTGCTTAAAATTCGGTACGTAGGTAGCTTTTTAGCATATATCAGCATATATGATCCATTTTATCCGAGAAGTGGACCAGGGACCGATCTGTTCGAAGAAATCGTGTTTATGGTCCGATTTTCTTAAAATTCGGTACATAGGTAGCTTTTTGCCTGGATAAGCTTATAGATTCCTGTTTTCCAATTTTCATGCAATTTCGAATATAAAGAAATAAACGACCATATCAATTCGTCACTAGGCAAGATTTTTTTGCGCCAATCAGAAACAACGGATACTGTCAAAATATAATTATATAATATAATATATCTCAACTAATTTATATTTAGTTTGTTAGTTTTCGCAAGGCTCGAGAGCGGCTGAACTGCCACCTGCCGCACGTGTCCCAAGGATGGTTTTAGGCTGAAAAAAAATCTATATGTAAAGGGGGCGTGGCACTTCCCATACAAACCGAATTTCTCATGCTACATATCTCTGAAAGTGTGCATGGTAGAGTTTTGGAAATTGGTATGGAGATATACGAAATCAATCGCATACCCTTGGAGAACAATTTTAGCTATAGTAAAAAAGGGTGTGACATATCCCATACAAACCGAATTTTTCATACTGCTTATCTCT
>NW_016188029.1:0-4226 GCF_001687245.7 Rhagoletis zephyria
CCCTCGTCTTCAATGCCCCTCTAATGTCGTATGCGGGATACATGGTTGCGTTTCCATACACCATCCCTTGCTTCACAAACAGCGGAACAATCCAGTTAGCTCACCACTGGTTAACTCCACGCTAAACACTCATAGCTGCGACATNATTAAAACATACGCGTTTTTCGATGACGGTTCGTCACTTACGTTGATGGACGCCGAACTACAAAAGCAATTGAGACTTTCGGGCACAGCACAGCCTTTGTGCCTGAAGTGGACAGCGAACACCCACCGTTATGAAGACGACTACCAGGTGCTCGAGTTGGATATATCTGGGTTCAACGACAAAAGACGTTTCACGTTAACGAACGTGCATACAGTAAAAAGACTTGAGCTTCCAATGCAGGCTATCGATGCCAGTAAGCTTCAAACCAAGTACGCACACCTTCGAGGCCTTCCGTTTTCCTCCTACGTCGACGCCGTGCCGAAGCTATTAATAGCTCTGAACAACAGTCGCCTGGGCTTAAGTCTTCGATCACGCGAAGGGTCGGACAATGAACCGGTAGCAGAAAAGACACGCCTGGGGTGGACATTAAAGGGTGTCCTGGCAGCGCAACGACGAAACTCCGGCTACCATGCATTTCACGTTTGCGACTGTGATACCGCAGCAAACGCCGAGTTACTACAAACCATTAAGGAGTACGTTCTTTTGGATAATCTGGAAGTCGTTGGAAAGGCTGGCGATCTGATATCCAAGGAAGACAATCACGCAGTGTCTCCAGAGAAAGCTTACGCATGACCCAGAACTCGCCGAGATTCTGTCATCCAAAATCGCAAATTATGTGGCTAAAGGATATGCTAAGGAACTGCCAGCCGAGTCGCTGTTAGAAAAGGGGTGTTGGTACCTGCCCATATTCCCCGTACGTAATCGGAACAAGTCACAAAAGCTTCGCATCGTCTGGGACGCTGCCGCCAAAACCAGGGGGGTAAATTCGATGCTCTTGAAAGGACCGGACCAATTGACCTGTCTACTATCTGTTCTAAGAAGATTCCGACAACGAGCAAGAGCCTTGAGTGGAGATATAGAAGAAATGTTCCACCAAGTCCGCATCAGACGTGAGGATCAAAACTATCAGCGTTTTGTGTGGTTTGCACCCGTCATGACTTTCGGGGCCACCTGCTCACCTAGCAGTGCTCAGTACATAAAAAATCTGAATGCAGAGGAGTTCCGGAAACGCTTTCCGAGAGCCGTCGGGTGTATCGTCGACAACCATTATGTTGATGATATGCTTGATAGCGTGGACACAGTAGGTGAAGCTGTCAAACTTTCCAGAGATGTCAAGTTCATTAATGAGGTGGTTTCCATATCAGAAACTGGCGGTCGAACTCCGAGTCGGTCCTGCAAGCACTGCACGTTGGTGCCAGTAAACCCGAAATGAGCTTGAGTCCTGATCCAGAGATACCAGCTGAGAAGGTTCTGGGCCTTTGGTGGCTCACCAGAGAGGATTGTTTTACATTTCGTGTGTCTCCGCATCACAAGCATGGGGATCTTCTGCGCAATCACCGTTGCCCTACCAAGAGAGAAGTATTGAGTATTATCATGAGTATATTCGACCCTTTAGGGCTACTTAGTTTTTACATCGTATACGCCAAGATATTATTCCAGAAGATTTGGCGCTCAGGTTGTGGCCAACTTCCTGAGGTGGAGACCGTAAGGATACCACGATGCTATTTCACAGATCTGAGCCACGAGTCCGAGCTGGAAATGCACGTCTTTGTTGACGCCAGCGAAAATGCCTACGCGGCCACATGCTACCTACGTCACGCCATTGGAAGTGTCATCAATTGCAGGCTGGTAGGAAGTAAAGCGAAAGTAGCACCGTTGAAGATGCTCTCGGTTCCACGGCTCGAGCTGCAGGCTGCTGTCCTAGGAGCTAGACTGGCTGCAGGGGCACGCTCTTCGCATACGCTAAACATTCGACGACAAACGTATTGGACCGACTCCCGCACTGTGCTGGCGTGGATTCGCGCTGACCACCGTCGCTACTCACCATTCGTGGCATTTAGGGTGAGCGAAATCTTGGAACTAACGGAGATGTCAGACTGGAGATGGGTTCCTTCAGCGGAAAACGTTGCCGACGACGCCACAAAGTGGCAAACAACGCCTAACATGTCAAGTCAAAACCGATGGTTTAATGGACCACAGTTCCTAGTTCTTGACGCTAAATTCTGGCCTGTCGACGCTGAAGGCCTCGAACCCACTAGAGAGGAGCTGAGGGCCAATTTCGTAGGTTATCATGGTACGGGGCAGCAAGAGCGAAAGACCTTGGTAGCGTATGAACGCTTTTCGCGGTGGACTCGTCTCCTGCGAACAATTGCGACTGTTGTACTGAGTCTCCGCAGGTGGAAGATGTACAGCAAAGGTATATGAACACCCTGTCACCGGGTGGAACAAGAAGACCTCAATAGTGCCGAAAAGATACTTTGGAGAGAAGCCCAATACGAGGCATTCGCTGACGAAATCGCTCTGCTTGTGAACGGGAAACCACTAAACCGATCAAGTGCTATCCACAAGCTTTCACCATATCTGGATGAGGGATCATTGCTACGGCTCGGTTNGCGAACAATTGCGACTGTTGTACTGAGTCTCCGCAGGTGGAAGATGTACAGCAAAGGTATACGAACACCCTGTCACCGGGTGGAACAAGAAGACCTCAATAGTGCCGAAAAGATACTTTGGAGAGAAGCCTAATACGAGGCATTCGCTGACGAAATCGCTCTGCTTGTGAACGGGAAACCACTAAACCGATCAAGTTCTATCTACAAGCTTTCACCATACCTGGATGAGGGATCATTGCTACGGCTCGGTGGCAGATTCAATTTGCCCGGATGTCAGGACCAAGTTATATTGCCACGATGCCACAACATAACTCGACTGCTGGTTTTAGACTACCATATCAGATATAGCCACCGGAACTCGGAGACCGTTGTGAACGAGATACGCCAGAAGTTCTGGATTTCCCGACTACGCGCCGTGGTCAAAAAGATTCGCCAGGAGTGCCAGATCTGTCGACTCAAAAACGCGTCCCCACGACCACCAAAGATGGGCGACCTACCCGCGGCCCGAGTTACTCCCTTTGTCCGCCCGTTTTCATACGTGGGTGTCAACTACTTTGGACCATTGTTGGTGTCCGTACACAGGAGCACGGGNGTTACTCCCTTTGTCCGGCCGTTTTCATACGTGGGTGTCGACTACTTTGGACCATTGTTGGTGTCCGTACGCAGGAGCACGGAGAAGAGGTACGGCGTGCTCTTTACTTGCCTGACAACGAGAGCGGTTCACTTGGAGATAGCGTACTCATTATCTGCCGATTCGTGTATCCTGGCCATTCGGAGTTTTATGGCCAGACGCGGCGTCCCACGTGAATTTTGGGGTGATTTTGGCCTCCNAGCGGTTCACTTGGAGATAGCGTACTCATTATCTGCCGATTCGTGTATCCTGGCCATTCGGAGTTTTATGGCCAGACGCGGCGTCCCACGTGAATTTTGGAGTGATAACGCCACCAATTTCAAGGCCACACAGCGGGAACTCAGTGCTTCCTTTAACGAAATGGACAAGGACAAGCTTGTACGCGCCTTTACGAGCTCTTCCATGAAGTGGATGTTCATACCACCAGCATCGCCACACATGGGTGGTGCCTGGGAAAGGCTAGTTAGGTCGGTAAAAGACGTCCTTTCGAAGATACTACAGTCGCAGCGACCGTCTGATGAGCTATTGCGAGGAGCCTTAATGGAAGTCGAATCCATCGTCAACTCCCGACCACTCACCTACATACCGCTGGATCACTATGAAGACGAGGCTCTCACACCAAATCACTTCTTGATTTGCAGCTCCAGCGGAATGAAGCCCTTGATAGAGTTTGTTGATGAAGCAGTTCAAATGCGAAGAGGTTGGAGATGTGCTCAGCAACTGGCGGATGCATCCTGGAGACGTTGGGTGCGCGAATATCTACCCGTAATAACTCGGCGAACAAAGTGGTTCGAAAAGGTAAAGCCAATTGAAGAAGGGGACGTTGTCTACCTAGTGGACCCGAACAGTCCGAGAAGCTGCTGGCCCAAAGGTCGAGTGATCTCTGTTAGAGTAGGCTCTGACCAACAGGTGAGGAGCGCTTTGGTGAAGATTAGCGCTGGTATATATGAGCGACCGGCCACGAGACTTGCCGTACTTTCCGTGAGTATACCGGAGA
>NW_016188030.1:0-4226 GCF_001687245.7 Rhagoletis zephyria
TATTTGGCATGGTCATTTGCATTGAAAGTTCTTTATACTATTCGCTAAATCGGCGTTGACCGAAAAAGCACGCAAACGCTCCTTTGGCTTGGTGCGGGTGTGAACGCGCGAAAGAAAACTAAATCAATTTTCAGCTTCGAAAAATGCAAAGGCCGCGGGAAAATTGAAATGCATGTGCGCTTGCTTTGAAGTCGAGTTATGTATGCACATTAGGGTGATACATAAAAAAGTGAAGTCGGAATTTCAATGCTATAATCACCTAGAATTGTTCTATACCGAAAACAAGTATACCCCTGTTTTTTTTTAAGTTAAAAAATATTTAGAGGTCGCACAGAGCGCTCAAAGTTTTTCATATATTTTATATGAAAACAAATCGTAGAAGTGGTTTAGTATTCTTGAAAATCAATATTTTTCGATCCGAAACTTTATTTCTCTTCAGGAGACTTTCAGTAATAATACGCACATGCATTTTTGGACCACCCTAATGTACATATATGCATTTGCACCTGCATATACATACATACACACTCGCAATACAAGTTAACTGTATGGCCTCTAGTCATCGCCAGCGCTCCCCATAGGCTCACTCTGCTGGGCGGTGGTGTAAAAATTCTCGCTGGCGGCAAAATTGTGAATGGCTTTTGAGGTTAGAAATTTGGTAGGTTTGACAGCTCTGCGGTTGTTGGTGGTGTTAGTATGATCCCGAAAGTTGGCATGATTTTATTAAAAGTTTCGATCTTTTTTATAGCAAACGATTACCGTTGTCGATATCGACATTGCTATCGATATATTTATTGCTTCGATTTTGTTCTGGCGGTATCTAAACACAACGGTATTTTCATCATCAGCGGAATAATTATCGATTTCGATAACGAAATTATTATCGTTGTCGATTTCTGTTCTGCCTGCAAATACTTATGGTGAAAGTTTTACTGTTATTTGAATTTACATCCTCGTTTCATTGTTTTCGATATATTTTTCTTATCTTCATCGGAACTTTTATCGATATACATACATAAGTGTACATATGTACGTCATCAGCGAAAAAATTTATGGATTTTTATACTGACTGCCAATACTGCCGGTGAAAGTTTTACTGTTTTATAATAAAACTTTTATTTGAATATATATCCTCGCTTCATATACAAATATATACATAAATGTACATCCATATGTTTGATGGTTTTTTAAAGTTATCTTATGGGTGTTTTCAATATTGCCATTTTGATCGATCCAAGGCTTTTAAAGCCATCTATATCCANATAAATGTACATCCATATGTTTGATGGTTTTTTAAAGTTATCTTATGGGTGTTTTCAATATTGCCATTTTGATCGATCCAAGGCTTTTAAAGCCATCTATATCCATATCTTTATTTCCATCGGTATCGATATAGTGTTCAAAATTAGGTATGTTACTGATGTCGTTGGCAGCTACCAATTTTTAAAATTTATTAGGAATTTATATTGATTTTTTTTACGTAATCGATATTGTTATCGATATACTAACATATATGTTTAGTGGTATTTTTATATATNATATCTTTATTTCCATCGGTATCGATATAGTGTTCAAAATTAGGTATGTTGCTGATGTCGTTGGCAGCTACCAATTTTTAAAATTTATTAGGAATTTATATTGATATTTTTTACGTAATCGATATTGTTATCGATATACTAACATATATGTTTAGTGGTATTTTTATATAGATCTTCATCGATTTTTTCAACGATATTATAATCGTTATCGTAGTCAAAAATTCGATTGTTATCGATACATCGACCTTTTATCAGCTTCTAGAAGTTCTAAGCAAAGTTAAATTACTATCCTTGCAGTACATGCTCGATAAGAGACTCCTTAAAGCATTCGAGCTGAGTTAAGTATCCTTATACCTTACCCATATACTTAATACCCACAATTCCAAAATCGATCTCAATCTATCTTAAGCCATAAAGTTTAACCACCGATTTTTCGAGAACATTTTACCCGATTTTAAAAGTAGTACAACAAAAAAATCTCCTTCTATTACCCTAAAAAAATCTGGGAATATAACTACCGTCGAGCATGGCACGAGCTCACCAACTCCAACAACGCATTCACTGACCACCACCTTCTAAGTCGATTAGCCTCGTCGCCGGCTCTTTGAAGAAGAAACCAAATAGAACGTATAGAAGTAATGGGCAATATCGGCGGTAGCGACCTAAGTATAGAAAACTATTAAAGTAAAAAAGGCGCATGAAGAATTACGGCAAATAATAGCAGTCGAACCAACAGCAGCAGCAATAATCNAAAGTAAAAAAGGCGCATGAAGAATTACGGCAAATAATAGCAGTCGAACCAACAGCAGCGAACCATTGAAGTTAACAACCGGCAAACGCCACCGACACTGCCACCGCCATTGCCAACAATGAGACAGCGCCACAATACATCAACTTTTGACGCGTTGCAGCAGAAAAAAGGGGAAGCCAAAATACACAATGTGGAACAACTTACTTATGAATTAGACTATTTGTGGTAAGGTGGCGTAGGGCAAGATGTAAGGTGGGCTGGATAAATAAAGATGGTTAGGAAGCCCTAATTTGGTTATAGAGATGGAGTTCTATGTTAGACAATTGGAGCCACGCGGGTTTCCTGAGTTGCATTTGCAAAGAATTTAGCGTTCGGTAGGATGTTAAGGTTTTTTTGCTCATTAGCAAATATTTTCCAAAACTGGGAAAGCGCGCAGGATTTCTCTGAAACCCAAATTTTCTTACTTTCTTTTCTCGCAGACTTTTACCAGCATTGCTTAAGTTTCCAGTATTGGGCCTTATGATACTCTATGTACTACTATTACAAGCTCATAATCGTCATCGAACTCTTTGTAGGGTATCATGTCGCCAAGTTTTGTAATAAATACTTAGCACCATGACTTGGTAACGGCTGGCATTGTGTCTGCTTACACTGTGAAAATGTAGCTGGAGCGTAGTCTGAAAATTATCTAATTAAATATTATTAGTTTGCGTCTGCCAGCAAGAAACCTTTAAGTGAGCTCCCTAAACTCTTTATATGTCCCACGAAGTTTTGGTGGTATACCTAACCCCAGGAGCTCGTAGCTGGATAAACGAGGCAAAAATGGTTGGTTTGTATCCAAAGTTTCCGCGAGTGTTTTCTAAAGCGACTTTCAACTTCGAATACTCTGTTAATCACGCTGAGTTTCCCAGGCTCTTTGCATACTCCAGAAAGTTTTGTTGGAGGGTTAAGCATACATATTTGTTCCCTCTTCATACCCAAGGCGACTTCAAAGCCTACAGACACTTTCATTTCTGAAACGGATGCCTTTGAATCTTACAGTTGGTCTGTTTTGGGTGGTTTAATGACTTTTAATGCCAAAATCGGCTACTGCATTTTGTAGAAGTGGTCAGGATTCTACCGAATTGTTTTAGAGAACTGAACGCAGATTTCATTTTAAATTTTAAGTTCGGGTGGGTTAATTCCTATTTAAAGGAATTTGTTTAAAGGTTGTCAGGTCACGTAAAGCCTGCAGCTACTGGTCGGGTCCAGAAGCCAAACGCTGGTCTCCTAATGAACGCATAGTTAGCTACTTTTATAGAAAGTAAACTTAGTTTAACGCTCTGTCATATATTTCAAGGCCTATAAACCACCGTAGACATTTATGGTTAGAGCTTTTGTGAACTCTAGAAAGCTTGAAAAACGTTTGCAGAAATTTCCAATTGGTCACTTACAAGCCTATTCTGCTTGTGCCTGAACATTTTTCAAGTAGAAATTTACATCACTTCTTGTAACGACAATTTTAGGTACCTTGGTAACGTTTTAACTTATTCAGCAATTCAGCTATAAAGTTTTGTAGATATTTTAAAAAGCTTCTCCCGCCCGATACAAACAATTTTAGTGGGAGCTGCTTTAGACCAAGCGAATAAGTAGAAAGCCTGCGTACGTTTCTCGCAGTGTACTTACTCTACCTCTCCATCTGCACAACAAAAGATGCAAAAAACAGCAAAAAAAAACAACCAAATGAAAAGCTCTTTCACTCTCTACAAAGTGAAGTACTCAGCAATGTGTAATTCATTCACACCTTTTCTTTGCGTACAATTTACTTGCAATATCCACAATGGACTAACTAAATGACTGACTACTAGCTGACTGGCTGGCTTGTTGGCCGCTTGACTAACTGACTGACACTTGCTGCTAACAACCAATGCCAACAACAATTAGCTTGTCATAACATG
>NW_016188031.1:0-4226 GCF_001687245.7 Rhagoletis zephyria
GACAGTAGTCAAGCCAATCATGTTTAATGGCGCCTTAGTCTGGTGGAACTCACTTGAACAGGCTATACTAAATTGCTAAGGAGCTGCAGTGCGTATAACGGGCTGCTTTAATTGGTATTAGTTAGGCACTGCGGACCACCCCCACATTAGCATTGAACGTAATGGTGGACGTAGTACCTGCCGACGTTGCAGGCAAAATTTCCGCAGCGCGAAAAACTATTGGACTCAGAGAAACCGATTGGTTGACCGACTTAAGGATGGAAAAAATCTGGAATTCTAGGGGCTTTAATTTCATCCCTGATCGCACAGATTGGTGCGCCTCCGAAATAGCTCCTAGCAGCTTTATCGCTTCCCACATTGGGGTCTTAAGGAACGTCTGCTCTCTCTGTCGGTCGCATCGGAATACCTCTGTATATGACTTGTTTGGGTTCCGGGTCACAAGGAGTTTGCCGGGAACTGCTTGGCTGACGAACTGGTCAGAAAAGGCACTCGTGAATCGTTATTGCCGGATAAAGAGCGGCTGGGGGTACCATTGATCACTTGTGGTACACTCTTGGAGAGATGCGCCTCATGTCAGCTCAAAGAGCGCTGGACGCAAAACAAGGGCATGAGCATTTTCAAGGTCCTTCTAGCCTAGGGTGGACAGGGGCGGTCAAGCGCACTCCTCACACTCGAAAATCCACATCTCTCACTATCCAGTCGATATTCACGCAGTAAGGCGGAACATACTACCGGATCCCGTATATTGCAGTTGCATGTAGTCCGAGGAGCTCTGGGGAATTGCGATTAGCGGAATTCGTAAATACATTATCTATTAAGTATTGGGTGCCGTTCAGAATGTAGTATCACAAAGGAAAATATCCTAATTGAAACGGTGCTGCCGCCTAACCTAATCTAGTTGCTCTGATAGCCAACTGACACGTAAAGCGTTGACCACATTCACTGTGCGATCAAAATTAGTTAAAAATATTTGATTATTTCTTCTTCTTCTTCATTGGCGCTGTAACCGCCTAGCGATTTCGGACGATTATTATACCCGAGCGCACTTGTGCACAAGGATATTATAACTTTGTTCACATAACGTTTGTTTGTAACAGGCAAAACCAATCGAGATAGATATAGGCAAATGTATACATAAATGATCAGAATGAAAAGAGAAATCGATTAAGCGGTGACTGTCTGTCCGTCCGTCTGTGCACACGATTACTCGAATAAAAATTGAGATATCATAACTTGGTACATGCACTTATTTTGGGCATAGGACGGACGGTATTGAAAATGGGCGAAATCGGACAATAACCACGCCTACCTCCCATATAACGGTAATTTTCAGAAATACAGAAACTGCGATATTTTAGTAACTACTGAAGGTTATTCACTCAAAATTAATACTTACAATAATTTTCAGACGAAAAATAAAAATATTATAAATTTTTGGAAAATGGGCGTAGCCACGCCCACTTATGGTTACATGTGTATATCTTGGTAACCACTGCACCAATTTCTTCCAAACTTGGCACATTTGTTGACCCTAGTACAGCATACCAAATGGCCGAAAATTTTTAAAATCCGAGAATAACCACGCCCACATCCCATATAACGGTAATTTCGATATATACGAAATCCTCGATAAATCAGTAAATATTAAAGCTAATTTATTCAATATTGATGGTTGCAACAATTCTTTACCAGGAAATACGTTTATGATATAATTTTGGAAAATGGGCGTGGCACCGCCCACTTATGATCACATATATGTATCTCGTTAACCATTCTAGCAATTTGTAAAAAACTCGGTATAGTTATTGTGCTTGCCACATAAAAGCAAACCGCTCCCGAATACGCAGCTCTCGATATTAACCGAGGTTTTTACAGGCCATAGTATACACGAGGTGACACTAAATTCCACAACTGTTCACTCCAATGCCAATGTTCGGCAGATGACGGGGTGGATGCATCTCAGCACTTTTACTTATGAAAACCTGGGTGCTAGAAATAAACAATGCACACCGATTTTTCACCTCAATCTTTTTTCTACACAAATTTATAACCATTGCAGGGGGAAATTACAAATCCCCGATTTCTTTTATCAATGTTACAACATCGTCATTTTTAAAAGAGTATCCTTTTAGGATTTTTAATTTGTAGTACAGGATCCCTTAAGAAAACAACATATATTTTAATTGTTTTTTGTTCCTTGGTATTTATTTTGTAACGAATTTCCGTTATCTATTGCCAAATTTGGTTTCGGCGATATGTTAGGATAAACATAAAAAACTTAAAAAAAACAACGTAGATAAATACGAACGAAAAGGCACATACGAACCAGAACGAAAAATTGCTCTGACGATGGCACAGCACCGAAATTAAAATTTTACAAGCGATGATGGAAATTCTTTCCAAAATTAATCATATCGTCGTTATTTTTTTCAAACCCGCGTGTCTTACGGCACTACAGTTTTACAGGAGAGCGAAAAAACGGTTTTTCTTTGAAGGCATCGCCTTGATAGGCGGCGTTTTCTCTAGCTATTATTTTACAAATCTGTTGTTTTAATAACGATTTTACGATTCTTATACATAAATCCCGATGCCTGGAGTTCAAGCTTACCAAATCTCATTTTTGTCAAAATGGCGTTTTGGGCGGTTTTGCAACTGGTCGATGGGCGGTTTTGCAAAAACATCGACGATATATTTATTTACTTTGGTAATTCCATCACTAAATGTCAAAAATATCATGCTATATATATAAAAATATATCTGTATATTCAAAATTGAAACTCAAAAGCAAAAATTTCTGCGACTTTTTTTTTAGTTTGCTTCCAGTAGCACTGGTCCATTCTTTGCAAGGACCAGCGTTTGGGCTCCTGAGTTAAGCAAACGTCCCAAAAGATGGTTTTCAGTCGATTCTTTTTATGAAAAATGCTTTACATGAAAATATATTTTGGCAATTTAGAATTTGTGTAAAACAATAATATTGTTTGACACTTCAGAGACCAAATAAAATGAAAAAAATAAATAAAATCAAATCAGCTGATCACTGATACCACGCGAGTGCTTTGCTTTGTCGGCCATTGCGACTGTTGGAGCGCCGCTAGCAAAAAGGCATACTAATGCTTTTCATAGGGGATGAATTGGCAGACTATCTCATCAACTGGTATAATTCTACTAGTATTTCTACTCGTAGATGCTGATGCATAGCCTGACAATTGACATCTCGTAGGACATCGCAATGTTAAAACTACCAGTCGCTAACATTGAAAAAGGATAGAACATGAACTAGGTGGGCTGAAACGCAAACTGGTAGAATTCTGGTTCACAACTAGTAGCTTTCCCTGAAGGGGAGAAATGAGTCGAGTTATTCAGAAAATCCGTATTTATGCTCCGATTTTGATGACATTAAAACGGAACTCTTCAGGTGCGATTAGAAATACCACAACGAAAAATGATGGCGCTATAGTAGGGTTTTCATAAACGATTTACTTATGATTCGATCTTCTACTGGGGGTAAGACTTGAAATACTTTTTGGAAAAACAAGTCCGATTTTGACAGAATTAAAAACATATGCTGCAGATGTATATTATATATGCAAAAAATCTAATTGAAAATATATACGTAAGTCCCTTAGATGGCTCTGTAGTTCAGATTTTCACAAAATTCATATCTGAGGACATAAGCGACAGAGGAGCCAATCTACAAAAAAAAAATAAATTTAGTAATATGAGAAGGAAGGATCTGTAAAAAATAAATGCGGTGCTTTTTTAAAAACTTCATTTCACCTACGTGATGCTGCATATTATAGCAAAAGAAAACTTAAAGTAATGCATTTAAAGGTGAACCTCATCTATTTTAGCAATGTCAGTTAGGCTACTCTGGTTCTCAAGGAATCATTTATGGTTCGTTGACAGCTACTTTTTTTTACAGATATCCCATTGAAAATTATGTTAAAAAACTGCTACTTAATTTAAAGTCGACTTCATCTTAACAGTGACTACGAGACGGGACATTGCATTGAAATTCTTTAGCTTTAAAAATCTGCTGCAAGTATACGGAGAAGTAGTAAGCTACGCAGCCGGAGTCGCGGTTATCAACTAGTCCTTTTACAAAAAAATTATGAACATTTTCTCCTGCTCGCAGCTCAAATTTTTTTATTTTATTTTTCTGTAGAAAAAAAGTATTTAAAACAAGTAAGAGCAGCGCTGTCTTCGGCTATGCCAAAGGCTTCATA
>NW_016188032.1:0-4226 GCF_001687245.7 Rhagoletis zephyria
GTAAACAAAGAATAGAGCGAAAAGAAAAACGAGTTGAAACTGCCAAAGCGGTTCACTTTACTTAACGTGTTTTAATTTTGCTAAATGCGGAGATATTGCATTTTTCTCTTAATCTATTAGAGAACAGTGAACATTTTAGTGCACTCCATTGCTTTGCAATTGAGCCTGCTTCAGCAAACGTTTTAGTGCACTTTATTGCTTTGCAATTAAGGCTGCTGCAGAAAACTGCAGCAGCATCTCTGCGGGATTGATTAGTTAACTTGTTAATGGAGGCTGCGTGGAGCAGAAACAAAATCATTGTGAGGAAATGCTGTTAATATAATAATAGAGAAACATTTCGGGAGCGGCTTTGCCGTGCCCTATGTACACAAAATGCACCGATTCGTCCCAGCGCTACACTTGCATCTACGCTTCTTGCATCTTGGCGGCTGTCGCACTTTAACACACAGCACTTCATTGTGTTAGTTTTTACGCAGTATTCAACTCAAAAATCGCTCACAAATTGCAAATTAACACAATTTAAACTGATTTTTCACTTATAATTCAAATTTCTCTTTTGCTGATTTGTAAACAAAGGTTTATTTACAAGGTATCACAACTGTCAAAATCAACAAAACCAAAGTAGCGGTGCTACTGACGGCGCCACCTTTGTTCGCTGCACCGTGGGTGTGTATAGTAACAAATAGTCAGTACTAATTTGTACTGGAGCCTGCAAATTTGAACTGGAAAAGTGCAAGAACGATAGCAAGGCGTATTTAAAAGGTGATAGCAGCACCCTTTTATTTTTCTTCGCCTCACGGCTTCATATGTCAAATGGCTGCTGTTGATTGTTTATTGTTTTCTGTTCTCTTTCACATCCTTCGTATGAAATTTTTGACAGTCCTCGCCGCAAAAGCAAAAACAAAATCCATGTACATTTTGTTATTGTCGTACTGATACCACGTTATTGAATACGCCTAGAACGATAGAATACAAGATTGCGCATTCCCGCAGAATGACATTTGTGGCAATGGGTAAACACAGAATACGGCGAAGAACAACGAGTTGACTGTTTTGAATTTGCAGTGAGAAAACGTGTTTTCTTCTCGATTCACCAATTTCTCAAGCCATCTTTGAATATAGCAATTTAAGTACAACGTTAACAATAAATATAAAACCACTCTTGAAATGTGTTTAAAAGAATAGGTCTTATTAATTAACTATTTAGAATTTTTGTGTTTGTATTGGGGGCTTTACCCCAACGGCTGCTGCAATTTAACACACGACACGACATTTTTATAAAGTTTTTATTACAAATAAAACTTTTTTACTTTAGAACGCGCGAATTACTTCGATTTTCACTTGAAAATACACAATACGTTTGCAATACGTTTGCACTTGTTTCTAAACGAAAAGTTTGTTTACGTATTGNTTTTACTTTAGAACGCGCGAATTACTTCGATTTTCACTTGAAAATACACAATACGTTTGCAATACGTTTGCACTTGTTTCTAAACGAAAAGTTTGTTTACGTATTGATATAAACGTCAAAGTCGTCAAAACCAAAGTAGCGGTTTCGGGAATGCGCCACCTTCAGTTCATTACACCATGGGAAAATAGTATAGCCCTGTATGCAGCTCTCAAGAAAACGGTCAAGAAAAATTGTCATTATTTCGTGTGTGTGTCCAAGGAATTTTGACATTTTTGATACTTCACAGCCTGTTGCCTCACTCTTTCCTCAAGAAATAATGGAACGGGCATATATTTCTGTTGCAAACCTGGGTTGCCTTGTGCTCTTTTTTCACAAAAAACTTTAGAAAACCGTAGTAGAAAGCGTAGTAAATTTCTTAAGAACTGCGTACTGCCTTAAGCCCTGTATGCAGCTCTCAAGAAAATGGTCAAGAAAAAATTGCCATTATTTCGTGTGTGTGTCCAAGGAATTTTGACATTTTTGATACTTCACAGCCTGTTGCCTCACTCTTTCCTCAAGAAATAATGGAACGGGCATATATTTCTGTTGCAAACCTGGGTTGCCTTGTGCTCTTTTTTCACAAAAAACTTTAGAAAACCGTAGTAGAAAGCGTAGTATATTTCTTAAGAACTGCGTACTGCCTTGAGGAAATTTGACTCAAGAAAATTTCTTAGCCATTTCTTGTACGTTATTTTATATGGAGTTTTTGCTTTTCTTGAGAGCTGCATACAGGCCTTTAAGGAAATTTGACTCAAGAAAATTTCTTAGCCATTTCTTGTACGTCATTTTATATGGAGTTTTTGCTTTTCTTGAGAACTGCATACAGGCCTTATAACATGAACGAAAGACACAAGATCACGTAAGAACAAGAGAGTGAAAAAAGTCGATTGTTTTAGCGGGTTCTACGCCATCTTGTTTCACTGGAAAACGAGCGAAAAGTAAACAAAGCAATGAAAACAACGAAAACCAAAATTAGCCAACATCATTGTCAGCCACTTTAAACGCACAATTTAGGTAAAATGATGCAACAAAATGCTTTAAAATGTGTTGTCATGTTTAATTAACTCTTCTTTACTTGAATAAAAGTGTAAAATAGTGGTGCTTGTGATGTAAACAAACGCTCAGCTGACGAGCCCGCTTTCGCAAGCTTTTTTCTCAAAACCAGTTACAAATACAACGTCGCGTTCTTACGTGATCTTGTATTTTTGGTTCATGAGTGTATAATAACCCAGAAAATTTACAAGAGAGCCAGTGTTGCCATGTCTTCGGCATGAGAAAACGTCCCTCTGGGTCTAAAAAAAACGTTATTTCCTACCCAAAAACGTGTTTTTCAAATGAATGTACAAAAAATTATGGGAAAATTTTAATAGACGGACGGCAAATTCTTGAAAAAGGGGGGAGGGTGAATAGGACCCCTGATTTCAAAAATACCCCCCTTTTTTTCTAGCAACCCTATAGTCCTTATATACCCCCTTATTCCAGAATCCGAATTTTCGTAATTCGTAATTCGTAGCTAAGCTACGAAAAACGAAAAATCCACATGCTGCAACCCTTGCGGAAACATGTGCAGCATTGCCAGCTATCAGTTGTTTTTCGAAGATAGCTGAATGAAGGAAAACAAAGGGGAAAGGAATTAAAAAAACGCTCATGAAGTGCTTATTTATAGTAAAATTGTTTGATGTTACATATTTTGAAGGAAACGGAGGATTCTATTGCATTTGCAATTATAGCAGCGGAGTAAGAGCGTGCTATGGGAATGATTTCACAAAGATATGCGGAGCTCTCGGGCATAGCAACCATGGGCGCGCCTATGTCAGCTTCTAGTGGAATTGTTGAACCACAAGCCAAAACTACTCCTATGCTTAAAGAACTGGTTGTAAATCCGGTTAATGCAATAACAGCTCCTTTTAAGCCATTGAAGACATGCACTTTGTTAGGTCCAGCACCTGTTGCACTTGCTTCTGCCTTCGTTTGCGCTTAGGGATGATAACCCTTACTAAGTATAATTCTCCTTTCTGTGTTGCCGGAGAAGAAGGGCTTCCGCATGTCAAAGGTATACAACACTTATTGTGCACATCACTCCGGCTACGCCATCCACAGTACTTTTGCGCAGAACCCACGTCGAACTTCGCAAAAAAGTGCATAGTGCAACCGAATTTATTAATATCATAGTGCTCGGAAATTTGAAACATTTATTTTAAATAAATTTTTAATCCTTTGATTACACGTGATGTTAAAGTTTTTGGATTCGGATTATGCGTTTGGACACAACAACCGAAAATCATTGTACAAATAACTAAACCGGACCCAAGTTTCTCGATAAGGGGCACCAAAAATTATGTTTTACTCGTTTATATAAAGCAGTGGATAAAAATATACTTATATGCGAAGGGCAAATTTATCTGTTTAAATGAACGCCACTAATATTTCCTGAAAACACACATCGATTTACGTTTTTTATCTCGCCTCCGACACAGAATTTTTTTTGTTCAAAATTACGCAAAAAAGCGTACTCGTTCGTTTTTAGGCATGCCATTGTTACGAATTTCGAAAGTTCGAAAATACGATTCGGATTGCAGCATACTATTTCTACGATTCGTAGCAAAATCCGAATAAGAAAGAGTTGCAGAATAGGGGTGATAAATTGGTGCCTTCCTTTATTTTTCTGACAATAAATTTTATAATTCCAGTGGAAAAACAGTACCAATTNTTAAAGTTTTCATAAAAACGATGAATGATGGGAACTCCTGCCTTTACCGAATTCAATTTCTATCAT
>NW_016188033.1:0-4226 GCF_001687245.7 Rhagoletis zephyria
TTAATGTTAAAAACCATAATTTAATCGTTATTTTGTGATTTTTATTTCTACGAATAACGATTACATTTACCATTTTTATTTTTTCGGTAATTTTTATCCGTTATAATAGAGACTGCATCTTTATAACTGATTTAAATCTTTTATGATCGAAAAAATTAAAATCATAGAATAACGGTCCTTTTTAATCTAAGAATGATCATAAAATAACGATAACAAATTATCTTAAAAATATAAATTAAAGAAAAACAACAATTTTGCAATGATTTTAAAACAAAAATCTTTCATAATATCGACTATTTTAGTACCAAAGCAAAGTTGCGAAGACATATTTAAATGTTGTTGTGTTGCAAAAACGACAAGCTGGCTGTTTTCATTAAAAAATATTTAAACATTTTTTAAGTATGAATTTAATTAATTAACTGTAATAGGGCATTAAATTTTCCACCTCTTATTTCGATTCCTTTTATACATAGCAGCCCTATTACGCCGAATTTTAAAATCAAGTACCCAATCTGTCTGCTATAACTCCAATTCGAAACAGCTTCTCATGCAACTCATTATAGATAACAGCCACTGGCTTAACTATTTATCCCGCTTCCTCTGCAGCTCTTTTTTTTAACATTTCAACTCTTTGTTGTCATCTATTGTGTCTATCTACTCTGTAGTTAATAGACATTGCCTAGAGACTTATCATTAATTAACTGTTGACTCCCAATGTTCATAGTTAATCATCAAACTCCCAACATTGACAATTACTGGCACACATGCGTGCGACTCCTTTGCTGCGTATTCATTGCAAACTCATTACATGGAACTCATTTATCATTTACACTATCTATAAGTATATAAAATCCATTCGCAGAATTATATTTAAACTTTTGGTATGGTGAATTCCAGGATTATGTCATAGAAATGGTGTGTAGAGTTACAAATATATAGGAAACAAAGTTTAAGACTTTTTCCGAAACCCAATTCAAAACACAAATGAAAGAAGTTTGATATATGAGCAAATCTCACAAGTTGTTAAATTTTCTGACAAAAACGTGGCACACTTATCTTAAACAATGCACTATCTTCCGTTTTGCGTAAAGAACAAGATTCCATCGCGAAATTGTATTTGAATGAAAACTTAAAAATATGTACATTTCAAAGAGAGCAAAAATAACAATTCCTGCTCATATACCCGAAGTTGTGTATGTAATGCATACGCCCCGTAGCACCATACACAATCAGATACCATGTTTACTCGCATGCCTTAACTTAAAAGTTATATAATTTAAAAGTAATGAAATATTGGCGTGGAAGATTTTTACACAATATGCCTTATGCACACATACATTACTTTATTCATGTATATAACAATTTTAGAATGAAGTTCGAGTGTGTCAATAAAAATTGTAAAAATGGAATTTAAATTTCTCAAATCATAGTCGGCTTTTACTCAATGTAATTTTTGTTTGCATTTGGTGGCACACTAGATTCATTTATTTTAGCAAGAAGAACGTTTTCACTGTTAAATTCTAACATTTTGAAGTATCTTAAATTATTATTTTTTATTTGGTGGCACACTCTTCAAACTTAACAAATATGTTGTATTTGATGGCCAACTTCCATTGCCTCCAATGTAAACATTCTATTGAAAAACATTCTATTTGAAAACTTTTCAAAGTTAATAAAAAACAACAATTATGATCTTTTTGAGGGACAATTAAAAAGATGATAATTTCGGCACTTTTTAGCCTAAATAATTTATTTTTAATCTTGACTTATTTCTGGAATTCCATTGATTGAAATATATGCAAGAAGAATGCTTTAGCGTTTTTTTTTCTAGCGAGATAAGGAAGTGACACTAAAAAAGCATCTTGTGAGATTTGCTCATACACCTTTAATTGTTTGCCTAAAAATGATTTCTCTCAAATACTTAGTTAGCAATTTGTGGCGCTGCTAATTTCGTTGTTTCTTGAAACTTTCAACTTTTCAACGTCCATTTACGCTGGAATGCGCCAGGCAATTCATTATGTTCAGATACAAGCATACATATACACTTACGAACGTACACATAGTGCTTATCATAATTATAAGACACGCACATATTGACAAGTTTGACTATTTATTTTGTTATTTTTTATATAATTTTTTTTTTATTCTTTAACAAAAACGTATAAATCCAATAGTCAATAAACAATCATAAAAATTTCGAGCTTTCGAGACTTCTTGAAAGATTTGTAGTATGCAGTTTTGTAGCATGTTTGAAGTAGCTAGGACTTACCCTTGATTTTTGTAATTTTTTTTTTCAATGTCTTTTTTCTCAAAAATCAAAAAATGAAACTTGCACTTCATTCTCGACTAAAATTGCTTGGGCTATAAAACTGCATACCCAAAAATGTTCTAAAGATTCAGATTAAAAAGTTNAGAAAATGTTTTGAATTTTCACAGTTTTTGTATAAAGTTTGAAACTGTGATTTATAAGGTTTGGGTAAAGCTTGGACGGTATTTTTATAGAAAAATAACAAAAAAAATTTAGCCCGAAAAACATTACGAATATTTAAAAAACATCAACACGTGGTCATTTGTTTGAGTCACTGTATGTATATAGAAAATGAGCCAAAACTCAACGGTAACTCCCAGCCACTTTCAATTTGCATTTTATTGCACTATAATTATTTGGGCTAAAAAACTGCATACTCAAAATATGATTTAGACATCTATTAAAAAGATCGAAATTTTTACAAAATTTTCTTGATTTATTTATTTTTTTTTAATACTGCGCAAGCATTGAAACTTGGATTTATAGGGATATATATTATATTAAAAAATAATAAAATAAGTACATCGAGCTATAACTGCCAAAAATATGTAAGCGAAATTTTGTTTTTAAATTAATTTTAATGCAGAAATGCATGCAGTTCCTAGAGCACTTTTTTGGCGTTTAGGGCTCGATATAGGCAAAACTTGTCAATATGTGAGTGTCATATAGTTATGATAAGCACTATATGTCTGTATGCGAGTAATATATATTGACAAATGTATATACTTACATATGGCAGCGCGTGAGTTTTTCACCCGTTATCAAATTGGCAACAAAAGTTTCATTTAATT
Organism: Rhagoletis zephyria; assembly: GCF_001687245.7. NCBI lineage: Eukaryota > Metazoa > Arthropoda > Insecta > Diptera > Tephritidae > Rhagoletis > Rhagoletis zephyria. The sequence goes on from NW_016188033.1 coordinate 3,100, forward strand.
ACTTTTAATGTTGTCCCGTGGGGAGGTGAAATTCAAAAAAGTTGCCAACACAGCGCTCACGCGCCTAAATGTGTGCTTCATATTTACTCTGCCCACATACTCGCATTTGCTTATGTTTGTATGTATGTATCTTTTTGCTTGTGTATCGATTTTCTCACGCCTTTACTTCACTGCCGCAGAATTATTCATTATATTCGCTCTTTGGCTGTATATTTAAGTACGGGTATTTTAAACTGAAAGTGATATACCAGAAACTGTTATTTGAAACTTGTACTAGAGTTTAGTTCTCTACCCGTGGTACTTTAAATTATCCTTTAAATTATACAGCAGTTCTGTGGCCGTTTAGTTTGTTCTTATTAGCCAGAAATTTCATTTTGTGAACTCTTTTGAAGTAGTTATGCTCAATAGCATAAGCATTAAGGACGTTTCAGTCATCATCAGCGGCATGTATATGTACAAATGTATTGTGGTCTGACGACCCTCAGCTATATGGCGAACTAGACGTTGAAGTTCATCAGAAATTGGGCTACGAAAGTGGGGCTGAGTGTTAACGCGGGCAAGACCGACCGACCATTCAATAGGAAATACCAGATTCCAGTGAGGGTGTGGACAGTGTAGATCCGACTCACATTTTTAAATTGTCGATTCTAAAATGGAGCAGGGACTAAGAGCTGCGGTTTAATGCTTTGAACCAGAAATTTTAAGGTCCTGTAAGGTACGTGACCACTGCAATATGTTTAAAGCTAAACTTTTGGCAATAACGTAAACGGCAAGGATAATCCTGGAATTATGTGCCGCCGCGTGAGCGCATAAACATTTGTATTAGCGTTCGTCTAGACGTCTTATTAGCGACGGACGTAGAAATGCAGGACTGCAGTGTTGCAAAGACTAAGTATAGATAGTAAGATAGACAACTTATCGCTTTCTTGTGTTAAGTAAGAAGAAGCAACAGGTTTCTAATAGGACTGCTGCGAATGGGTTTAAAATAAGTCCACTGGAAGTTAGCCAGCTTTTAACAGGCAAAGGCTTACACTATTTACGTGGTGAGGCTCAGCTACTGGTATTCGAATCAGCAAACCGACGAAGAGCCAAAGTGTCTACTACAATTCGGTAAAGGGATGCCAATA
>NW_016188035.1:0-4225 GCF_001687245.7 Rhagoletis zephyria
GTAAAACTTAAATTTGCCTACGACTCAAAAACAGAGTTTAATATACATAAATATACTAATAATACTTAAGTCGGATGCGAATTCAAATAGAATCAATTTAAGGACAGGACCTCCTTGCCGTAAAACTTAAATTTGCCTACGACTCAAAAACAGAGTTTAATATACATACATATTCTAATAATATTTAAATGGAGTGCGAATTCAAATAGAATCTTAAAGTCAAAGCTTAGATAATGTGAAAAAGTCGATGGATTTGCATATACATATATATTTATTGAGAATCCTTAAAACGTATCTGTATCGACCCCTCGCAGCGAAAGTAACGTGAGCGAAATTTTATCCTCACAATCTTCTTGATGACGAAATGCTCCTAGAGTATTCAGATACATTTCTGCATTAAAAGAAAGGTTTGAAAAAAAATAATAATTCGTTTAGGTTTTTTTGCCGGTTAGGGCTCGATATATTGAGCGCAATTTTCAAAATTTTTCGTAAGTGACATTGTAAATTTATTTAGAATAAACAGCTGAAAATATTTGAAAGGAACTTTCAAATATATGTAAATAGAAGAATGTTTGTTCTCAATGCTTTTAAAATCGGATTTATAGCGCGGGAAATAAATACCTATGTACATATTGTTGCTGTACTGCTTAGAGTTACAACATTCTAGTTATCTTTTCATATGGCCAATACTATTTGCATACTGTTATCTGTATACACATAATGTACAGAATATTCTGTTCTGTTAAAGTGTGTTTGCATTGTTCAACTTTGCATTCAACTTTTGGTTGAATGGCCTTTCAACTAATCGCTTTCAACAAAGTTGGTCGCCAGCCAACATTTAGCCATTCAACTTTCTTTTCGTGCAACCCTGCGTTGAGTTGAACGCAATTGTTGAACGCAAAGTTGAATAAAGCAAACACTGTTTAAGATACTGTTTGCTGTTTTTATTTTCTTTATTTTTAGCCGACTTCAAAAAAAGGAGGAAGGTTATCAATTCATCGGAATATTTTTTTATATTACCGAATAACTTTGGACCACGCCCTAGTATATATGTGAAACTTATGCTTTCCTCGTTTCTCGACCAAGTACATAAGAGTCATGTGCCACAAGTAAAGTGGGGCAAGTATTTAATAAAACTTTCATTTTCCGTTTAACGCGGTTTGTTGGTTTTCCATCTATTAAATGATGCCATAATAGAATTTTGATGCGTTTCTTAATTCTTCTCCTCTTGTCTGGAGTTGTGCCTGATTGTAGTTAACACATTTCGCACTAACTCGCATAGCAATTGGCAGCAAAATAATTACTACTCAATTTGGTCGCTTATCCACTCATCAACCCAAACCGAATCAGAAAAACGGCCTTTGCACTGCAGGAGAGATGTAAAAACTAGAATCCACACACCGATCCACTAAATCACTTATCGCCGTGTCCTTTTCTCTTGGATATTTTAATGGGCTTCCAGTTTCCAACGGCCAACCAAGATGGCATCAGCATTTTTGCCAAATTATACAAAAGCAGCAGAAATGTGTAGAAAAAGCCGACGACGACAGCAGAAATAGAGCCAAGCACTTGGCGGATTGAGTTACAAATGGAGCGCAGATGGAAAGCAGAATACAATGACAGTAGACAGAAAGATTTAAATAAAACCAATATGGGTCAGAGTAACATAGAAATTCAACAACAAAGATCGATTAAGCCACAAATCAAAATGTTGGAAGCGAGCAAATATATGACGGAAGAATAGCAAAAACCTCACAGAAAATATTCTTGATAAACTACCTGTTCGTCCTTGCGAATCCAAAAAATTTAAATTTTTTAAATTCTAAAGAAATTTTCATATTTTTACTCTACATTGCATTGCGTTTTTTAAATAATTTTTGGAAATCATATCTTTGAAATTACAAAGTCCTTTAAAATAAATTGTGACGTCAGAGAGAAAAAATAAAAATGCCACTTTAAATAAAAAAATTGGTTTCAAACCCATTTATTTAATATTTATTTTATGGTAGGAGAGATTCTCAAACAATATTGAAGCAATTTTTCGATTTAAGTTGTTGAAAAGTAATGAATATCTAAATCCCGGGACTAATCCCGGCATCCCGGTATTGTGATAACGACGTCCCGAAAATCCCGGGATCGGAAAAGCTGAAAAATTCGCATTCCTAGTGTGGTATGTGAGACCAATATCAGCATTGACGTTTCCCGTTGTTTTTTAATTTATCCTACCTATCAAACTATAACTATTCGAGCAGTACTTAAATTTGTAATAATTGCTGCAACTTATAATAAGATTTATTGCATTTAAAACATTTTTTTTTCTGTTTTTACAGCGTCGAAAAGCCAAGTTAAGGGTTAAATAACTATCAGAACTTTAGCTATTAAATATATCACTTTTAACAGCAATATTTTAAGAACTTCTGTCCACGTTTAGTTTTTGGGGATTGAAAAAGCCTAAAAAGTATAAGCGTAGGGAATTAGTATATCTGTTTATTCGAAGGCCTCTAAATCTCTTTATCACATTTCCTCATCACATTTCACACCGGGTATGTACTTTTCGCTCTTAGACCCAGTATTATTTTACAAGGCTGCTATAAAAAGAAAACAAAATAATAATATGGACACTCTTTGTCTATACTCTAACAATTAAAATAAACTGGCATCGTGGTGCGAAACTATTTTCCGACTAATGCCATTCCATGGTAAATTGGTTTCCAACCTCGAACAATGCATTGTATATTGTATCTTCTTCGAAATTCTTCCATGCTGCCTTTACCATATTGCATAGGATCTTCTCTTTGTTCAGGGAGGAGAAGTTACCATCCACGAAGTCAGTTCTTCTACCTTGGTCTTCTAATCCTAAGGCAGTCCACAGCGTTTTTATTTATTCAACAAAAAAGGAGATACAATTTTGAGTCGTACCGTCCCCTGAGAGAGGTCAATATATATGTGCGCATCCTTTTAAAGTGAACATTTTAACGGAATTTTCAAGAATATAAACAATTTGTTTAACTTAACAAATTTTGTATGTATATTAGACTGCATCACGCAAAAAAAATCGTTGCTATTTTTCCACTGGAATTATAAAATCTATTATATTTTAAGACGTCCGCCAAAATACTTCGAAAAAATATAAAGATTTAAGTGAGCTGGACCAATTTCAAAATACCTCCAAAAATGGTGTTTTTTATGAATAAATTTAGTTTCTTAAAAATTTTTCTTTTTAAAATCCCCTCAAATGACAAAACGGTTTAAGCTTAAAAAATTTGCATAAAAATATTAAAAAAAAAATTTGAACGGAATAGTAATGATGAGATTTTCGATGCTGTTTTTTAACTTTTTTCAAAGATTGGTATAAGAAAAACTTGAATAACTGAGCCTAAACTCTTCCGATTTAGACTTAAGAGGTGTCGGTGGAAAGGTATTTTCTCACCCTTTTTGTTTCTTTGCTAATAAACTCATTCAAAGGATGAAAGAGAAAGGTAGGATGAACGAACGTCATTCAAAGATGAATTAAGATATGTTGGTATTTGAAAAATAAAAAATTGGGACACGAATGATTTTTTTTTACAGAAATCAAAACAGTGTGAAAATACCTTTCTACTGAGGTCCCATAAGTCTAAATCAGAATAGTTTTGGCCCAGTTATTCAAGTTTTTCGTAAATCAATCTTTGAAAAAAGTAAAAAAACAGCATCAAAAATCTCATTCTTACGATTCCGTTGAAAAAAATTTTAAATATTTTTAAACAAATTTTTAAGCCCTATCTGTTTTGTCATCTGAGGGGACTTTTTTCAAAAAGTTCTTTACGAAACCATTTTTATTCATAAAAAACTCCATTTTTGGAGGTATTTTCAAATCGGTCAAGCTCACTTAAATCTTAATATTTTTCCCAAATATTTTGGTGGACGTCTTAGAATATAATAAATTTTATAATCCCGGCGGAAAAACCGCAACTTTTTTTGGTGATGCAGTCTAATGTACATATTTGCACACCCCCTACGGAAAAAAATCATCAATTGATAAAAAAAAAAAACAAATTATAGTTAGCTTTTTGCGGACTTTCGATGAATAACTAACTTTTAATTAGCTATGACAAAACTAACTTTAAGTTAGTTTTAAAGTCATGCAGGAGTCATGCAGACATCACCGGTAGTTTGGTTTCTCTAAACAATTCTATTTAAAAATTCTCATACTTATTTGCTGCACTTCGCAGATGTTTTTTTTTTT
>NW_016188036.1:0-4225 GCF_001687245.7 Rhagoletis zephyria
TGTATGAAATGTTTGTTTACCATATGTGTCATGATATTTATGTGTGTCAAAGTTGTGATGTTTTTGTGGAAAAACTGAAATGACTGTACATCACAATGTAAACAGTCAAATATTTGACGTATATACGTGCGTAATAAATTTTGTATGAAAATATTACTTTTAAATACGAACATTTTTAAACGATAATCAAATATGAAGTATTCATTTTTACTGTGCATTATTTCCCTCAGTGTAGTGACATGTGCATGTGAAATTACAATATTTCCAGTAGTATACTGATGAGTTTTTAGAAATTTGTAAGCAAACAAAACTTACAAATTTAAAATAATATAAATTTTCTTTTTTTATCTTTTAAAATACGGTATGGGGATCAAAGAAAGTATGAAAATTAGTTTCTTTAAATCATAAACTTTCATAAAGTAATTAACCATTAGCCCAATTCTTAATACTCCCGGGGAGTTTGTTCTCCGGAAATTTGTTTCTCCCGAGAAAGAAATCCTCCAATATTTAACTCCCAGGAAGTATCATTTTACTCGAAAATTTGGGAGGAGGAAATTCGAACTTCGAAAAACTGTTTCGACACTTTTCTGACAGCTCAACTCCGCCATTTAATATAAAAAATCCTCAGGGAATTTTTATTCATGATAGGAGGAAAGGAAAAAGACAAAAAACTCCAAGGGAGTTTCTGTTCAAAATCGGCCCGTATATAAGTTTTGCGTCTCAAACATTTGTTTAATTAGTTTTTAAAAGTAAATCAAAACATGCATTTTAGAAAAAAATCACTTTTATTAGCTCTAAAACATACGGAGTTTCATTTTTTAATTTGATGTTTATGATTATCTTTGTAGAGAATTTAATTCTCTAAAAAACTGCATTAAGGTTTTTCTCTTATTTGTTACATTTTATTGTTTATAAAAAATAAAGTTGCGGAAAAACATTTTCTTCATTGAAAATTCTTATTTTTGCGAGCGCTAGCTGAAAAATGAAGATAGAGGGCTGAAATTTTGCCGACATTATTTTTTTGTAACCGACAACGAAATATTGATATGGGACCGAAAGAAAAAAAAACATTCGTTTTATTTGACACAGTCTAATGTTCATACTTAATGTGACCAACCGTACTTCTTTCGGAAGTACAGTACTTCTTTTTTCGCTCTTGTACTTCGTACTTCGAAGTACAGTCAAATGTACTTCTTTGCGATATTTTGTCCTGTAGTTCAAACCTTTAAAGTCGCCGGAGACCGATGGCATCATTCCGGCGCAGCTGCAAAGGGCTCTGAAAGTGTCGTGGAATTGGTTGCATCCCATTTATACGAACTGTGTGAGGACCGGGTACATCCCCACAAGGCTTGGAGGGTAGCCAGTGTTGCGTTCATTCCGAATACCGGAAAAGGTTCTCACGGGATCTTAGGCCTATCAGTCTCTCTTCGTTTTTGCTAAAAACGCTAGATAGATTGATAGACCTGTACATAAAAACCGGGACTCCTTGTGACTGCCTTTCAAGACCTCAATATGCTTATTGCAAGAAAACGGTCGGTGAATATCGTCCTGCACACATTGGTAAAGTGCTCAGAAAAAGCCTTCACGTATAAATATTATGCAGTAGCGGTCTTCGTTGATATCGAGGGGCATGGGCGTAGCCAGGTAGGGGCAGGGGGTGCTCGAGCCCCCCCTAACTTTAAAATGTTCCTTATATATATATAAAATAGAACCCTGAAATGCCAGCTTAATAGGATCGAGCCCCTCCCTAAATTTCGTTCTGGCTACGCCGATGTCGGGGGGCTTTAGCAATGTCACTCCAGAGGCAATAGTCAAGTACATTCATAATGTAGGGGTTGAAACGAACCTTATAAGGAGTATTTACAGCTTACTTCGTGACAGAACTGTCGCGTCGGAGTGTAAGAGCGCATTCCCTTAGCGCAGAGTCAATAGGAGCACTCCACAAGGTGGTGTTCTCTCTCCCCTGTGCTGGATTGCAGTTGTAAATAACCTTCTAGAGGAACTGGAAAAATAGGGCTGTCGGGTGATCGCCTATGTAAATGATTAAGGGTTGATTGGGGTATGGTTAAGCGACGATTTCTATACACCCTTTTTGATCTGGTTCAGGGCTACCTAAACTAGGTGGGTGATCAACGGCGGCTGTCGTTGAAGCCTAACATTGAGGAAAGGGTAAGAAATGTGTCGGTTGCCTTGTACTGCTGTAGGGGAGGTATCGGTAAAATTTTGGGTCTCTCGCCCAAATTAATTCATTAGCTCCAGGAAACCATATTTAAGCCTATATTGTTTCAAGGCGCCCTTGTCTGGTTGAACGCACTAGAGAAGGCTACACTTGTAAAGCAGGAATTAGCAGAGCATTAGGAACCACACCTACACTGGCGCTTAACATACATATGTTGAACACGGCGCCTGCGGATATTGCAGACAGAATTGTCGCAGCACGAACTGCTATTAGGCTAAGGGAGACCGGGTCCTTTTGTGACATAAAAAAGGAAAATAAGACGTTTCTATGCTGCAGCAAATGTTTTTATAAGGCATTTTAAAAAAGTTTTTGTAGCGCAAGACAATGGTTACCCCTTAAAGATGTGGAAAAACACGTTACCTCTTGAGGACTAGTGATGGGGAGTTCTGACAGGCCATTGTGCGATTGATATTCATACGGTAAGACTTGGAGCTTCAACTTTTGCTTCAGCTGTCAAGAGGAAGATGAAATGGAATAATCTCTGCACTTTCTTTTAGACTTTTCAACCTTCGCGAGGCTCGCACTTCTGAACAAACACTGAGCTCACGGGGGTCGAAATTAGCCGCACCCACAACCTAACCTGGAGGTCAATTCTGGTTCTATGAAACTGTGAAGTGTAAATGAAAAATTTAATGTGAAATTTAATTTTTTAATTTTATCGATATATCCTTTTAAGCGATTCTCGATCATTAAAGGCTATTCCATTAACATCTAGCAAGTAATTGTTTGGTAAATTATTAAAAATTTAAGACAATAATATTCGTTATCACAGGATGATGGTTTTGAGAAAAAACGCCCAAGTTTTCTTTTTCCCAGCCACAAAACTTTGTGAGTGAGAAATTTTTGGAAAATTAATTTTTTTACATTTGAAAACATAATCGTAATTTAATGTAAAGTGATGAAAAATGTATTCACTTCACGTTTTCACAGAACAGGAATTGGCCCCCTGTACTTCTTTGAGCTATGAAATAGTTGGTCACGTTATTCATACTGTATGTATCCCCCGACTAAATGCAATGATCACTCAGTTTGGCTTCTTATTTTTTTTTACTAAAATGTATGTATAATGGGCTATGAAACTGCATATTTAGACTTATTCTAAAAATTCTGAATTAAAGATTTCGTGAATTTTTCTTGTCTTTGTACAAATTTTGCAGTTTGTATTTATGAGATGTTTGCAATACGGGTGACAAACGGGCTCGCTTATTTGCATAAACAGCCTTTAGTTACATTAACTCATATATTTTCCTCTTTTAAATGCGCATAAGCTGACGAACAAATATACGAATTTTTTGGGAATTAACTCGGGGAATTTTCGATGACGACACTGGTAAAAACGACCAGCTGTTGTCTTTTGTACAAGTAAGCAAACAAAGAAGCGAGTTTTGCGTCCGCGGTAGCCGAGTGCCGAGAGTTGCGTGCTACAAGCCAGTAGCTGCCAAGTTCGATCCTCGGTTGGAGCGATTGACAAAAAAAAATTTTGTTTTTATTATTTANTTGTAACAGCCAAAACGAATCGAGATAGATATAGACAAATGTATACATAAATGCTCAGAATGAATAGAGAAATCGATTAAGCCATGTCTGTCTGTCCGTCCGTCTGTCCGTCTGGCCGTCCGTCCGTGCACACGATAACTCGAGCAAAAATTGAGATATCTCAACGAAATTTGGTATGTAGGTTTCCGTTAATCCAAGTTAGGTTGGTATTGAAAATGGGCGAAATCGGACTGTAACCACGCCCACTTCCCATATAACGGTAATTTACAGAAATACGAAAACTGCGATATTTTAGTAACTACTGAAGATAATTCACTCAAAATTGATATTTACAATAATTTTCAGACGAAAAATAACAATAATATAAATTTTTGGAAAATGGGCGTAGCCACGCCATCTTATGGTTATGTGTATCCGCTGCACCAATTACTTCCAAATTCGGCACAGTTGTTGACCTTAGTACAGCATACCAAATGGCCGAAAATTTTT
>NW_016188038.1:0-4225 GCF_001687245.7 Rhagoletis zephyria
CATTTGCTCAGCATGTGGCCAGCTGTGTGGACAGTAAAGACAATTGTGCTGTACAGACTGTTCAGCTGCGGAGAGATGTTGTCGCCCGTGACGAGAGTTGGCGGTGTAATACTCACTGGCACACAGTTATCTGTTGATGGTATGATTGTTAAGTACAAACGAATGTACCCACAGTGGACTGTGCACCTTTTTAGATTCTAATTCAAGTGGTACCCAGATGGTTGGAATTCCAGCCGCGCTTACAGCAGGCCCCGGGAAGGACAAATAAATGGTTGTGTATCTTCATTATTCTTCAGAGTTGGAGAAGGACCTTCGCTTATAGAGGGCATGCATAGGTAAGCAACTATTTTTGCCAACAACCGCCCATTGTGAAGGAGGCAGCGGAAACAGATGGCGAAACGCAGGTGCGACAAATCCTCTTGAGAGGCTGCTGGCAGTCCTCCTGGAGCTCAATCACTCAAGAGAGCACTGTCGACCGAGGTAACATCCACTATTACTAATGCCTCCTTGTGAAATCTAGGAGTACCCAGACCTGCTGGTGCGTATTGCAGGAGTAGAGTCTGATGATTTTCCTTTAATATTTTCTCGAAATGTCACAGGTACTCCGGCTCTGGTAACCCAAATGAACCCACAGTATTCTAGCAGTTATACGTCGAGTCGAAATAAATTTTGATGAAAATTCTGTCAGACGGAGAGCTGGTCCTAACAGTGTCATCCCATTTTCCGGTCACCAGACGTGTCTAATTCTGCTGTTCATACAGGTGCCTGTCAAGGGTGATTGATCTCGATCTAACTCCCGGGTAGAGAAGCCAATTTTTAACTGCATAGTCCTGAGTGAGGACTCTGCGTCGATGCGAAATTTAAGCAAAACGTACCTACTGATTTTTTTTTTTTACGGCGGAGCTTCAAAGCAGGGCATTTATAAGGCGGTGATTAATGTAACGGTTGCTATTCGTAATTCTGATAAGGCTTATCCTCATTTTCAACCCCTTAGCCGCACTCCTGTACCTTTGGTTAATAAAGAGCATCAGATGTTGAAAGGTGGTTCGAGGAAACTTGTGAAGTGTGTTCGCCGAGAAGGAGAGCTGTCGCTGTACTGAAAGGGCGTAGAAGAATTAGATTTTTTCGTAAAGGGCTTAAGGGCTACGCTGGTGAAAGACTTTAAAATATACCAAACCACTAAGCTGGGTACATCCAAGAGGACTGACGACGGGTTTTTTTCACGAAAACAAGAGCGAAACGTTTTCAGTTTCTTTACAGACTAACATTCCTGGCAAACAGGAGCTGGTCACACATTTTCGTCCCTTGTGATGGAAGAGGAGGAGCTGCGAGAACTACAGTTTGAAGGTGAAAATGGTTTCATGGCAGAGCTGGCGAGTTCAGATGCCATAAGATATATTATTTCTTCATTTGACAGCTTTACATTTTTTGGTCGGGAACACATCTTGCATATTGAACTGAAAGAAGACGTTACAGTTTTGTTGGCGAGCATGTACAAAGACTTTCACTACCTCACTTGCACTTGCATGTAACCGAGGTTTGATGTGGTGAGGATGGTGCTGTTCGCCAACCGAACCAAAATTAATGTACTCTTTATTGTCGTGGCAGAGTGGAAGAGCGCCTGCACTCAGCGTAGAGTCAAAAGGTCCACACCGCAAGGTGGTGTTCTCTAAGTCCTACCCTTTAGCCTTTGCAGAAGTGACACTTAGACTTAGAGCCCGATTTTGGATATCCCTTTTCATCTGACTCAAGGTTACCTGAATTTGGCATCCAGGTGGGCGGTTAACTGCGGTCTCGTAGTCAACTCCAGTAAGGCGGAACTGGTGTTGTTTGCAAGGAAGTCTGAGCTCTCCCAAAGGGTCAGGTGCTTAGATCTGATGCTAGATAGGAGGCTGACGTGAAAGCCATGCATTGAGAAAAGCGTATCAAAGGTGTCTCGCCCAAAGCAATTCAGTGGCTCTATAAAACCACAGTTAAGCCTAACTTGTTTTACGGAGCCCTTGTCTGGTAGAATCGGTATCAGTGAGGCCGTAAGAATGAGTGAGGCAGGCTTACTGCAGGAAGGAGCAGTTACCTGGCTGATGACTTGGAAAGAAAAGGCACTCTTAAAACGTTGTCACTGGATAGGGATCAGTTGGGTATGCATCTGTACTCCTGCGTCTCACCCTTGGACGGTCGGCACTCAAGTTAGCGCAGTGAGCACTGGTTAAAAACTAGGACATGTGCAATTGCAAGTTCCTTCTGACCAAAGGGGGCGGTCAAAGGAGCTCCCATGCGTGCAAAGCCTCAGCTCTCCATGTTGGTGGGGATTCTGAGAGGCCATTGTGCGATTGGTGTGCCCACGCTAAGGTGAAGAATGTTACCTGATCCCTCCTGTATCAGTGGTGGAGGGTGATGAGGTGGAAGCAAGGCTAAGATAGAAACATTTTAGTGACCATGATCTAGACATGGGTGCCTTTTCAATGCTACAGGTTAGTACGCCACTATCAGCTCTGCTGAGGAGTCCAGTCTTAGTGACAGCCAAGCTTCACTTAAGGCATTGGCCAGGCCTCAAACTACATACATACTTCAAAACTGGATTAGCAATGCAAGTCTTAGTTAAATTATGTTGCTCGGGAGTATCTTGTGATGAGAAATCTGATCATTTGAGTAGAGAGGACTCAGTTCGTAACATATAGTACTCGTCCCGCAACCAATTAAAAACCTGCCATTTGCAATCATCGAAGTCACCGCCAGAAACTGAGTCAATATTTCGCTCAGAAATAACTGGGAGCGACTGCTTGTGGGCAGAACTTACGTTGAATTCGATTTCCTAACTACATACTACTTTTAGGATTGCGGAAACACTTGATTGGGCTGGACTAGCAACCTTACTTTCTCTTCTCTTCTGAAGAATTCGAGTGGATTGAACACTTTCTGTGGTTCCGCCCCGATTTCGCAAGGATTAGGACGAACACCCGCGCTGTTTTATGGACGCCTTGGTTGTTTTAGTTAGAAAAAAAAGAAACAATTGATTAGCGGAATCGTACTTTAATTGGGAAGCACCTTGGCCATTAGAAGAATTCTAAACCCATCATTGCTTGCTCTTGGAAAAATGGTTTTTTTGGGTTCGACGCGGAGATAATATTCGTCTCTTAAAATAAATATTGCGGCACAAGTACATTAAATTTTTTTCGACACATTAAAGTGCAACAAGACACACTGTATTTAGCCCGTGGTGAATTTTTCAGCACGTCACAGTTGCAGGAAGTCTGTGCGGACTCGTGAACTTAGATGGCATCGCGATTTGGACAACAACGCAAGCAACACGTGCTACATAGCAGCGTAGTACTTAACTTTTGGAATGTTGGTAAGATATGTATGTATGTATTTTACATGGCTTGTTAGACGCCATGGTGATTTGTGGCATGTTGCATGTTTGCACATATTAATATTTATGAAGTAAGTATGAAGGATTACAGTTGAGGAGAATAAGCAAACAAAATAAAAAATCAGTACAAATCCGACACAGTCTGAGAGTAAAGTAAGTCTCCAAAGGAGCAGAATATTTGGCTGAGAGTCTAGGAGAGCAAAGCAAGGCAGTGTCCTTTTTTGGCACCTCTCTGCATTTTCACGCGCAGCAATGGCTGCCACGGAACCGAGCACCTCCCCGGTGCCTGAAAAAAAATATTTCGCCAGCAAAACAAAATGGTCGCCTTAACTGCGCAAGCGCGAAATTTCTTTCGGTTGTGGTGCTGCGGACGCTGCCTTAATCGATTTTTTTAACTAGATAAGGTTTCGTCACCGCCACCTTACTCCGTTGTGCTGACTTACTTTTATTTCAGCATTTTAATGGCTGCGCACATCCGCTGTATTTATGTATGTAAGTTCCGGCATTTCATTTCCTACAATCGCAAAAATGTATGTACGTATGTAAGTAACCTCAGGCGACAAGCAAGCAGGAAGCGGCTCTGAATTCTTTGTACAGCTGCAGCACGTGCATGCATTAAATCCGCTGTTATTGGTTACGCTGTCAAAGGATATCAACCGTGTGCGCTGTCCTTTGGGGGGATAACACGACACGTGACAGAAATCAAATAAATGACGCGAACTCACGCACGCACACACATGCGCACCCTTGCGATTGATGTAGCATATTTAGAAGCCTTAGACCACTTTGCATGCTTTCGTACGCGCATTCCCTTTTTGGGGGTTTGGGAAAATTTAATGAAAGCAAATATTCATT
>NW_016188040.1:0-4224 GCF_001687245.7 Rhagoletis zephyria
AAAAAAAAAAAAATGAAGAAATTGTGTCATTGCTCAAATAAAGCGTACAACAAATTGTGGCGCTACTACGTGCTGAACACATATATGTACGCACACACACCCGAACCTGAGGCACATGTGAGACATGTCTTTCAATTTAATTTCTACGAAATCACAAAAGCTTCGAGCTTCGAGCTTCGTAGATACCCAAACGGCCGATTGGCTGCTGACTTTATTTCCAGCTGGGGTGACATTAAAACATATTCGTCATAATAACGAATAAAATAATCGACGTGAAACCGAAACTCACAAAATCCCAAAAAAAAACGAAAATCTAACTATGGCTATCACTGTGAGTAGGAAAACAAAACGGCCAAGAGCCCCATCTGCAAGCAGCGCCACCACCGCTGCGCCAATGCCATTTCGAGATCGCCATTGCCAGTGGGAATGCCGCCAGCACCTACATATGTGTTGCTCTACTCTAAAACAATACCACCACAATACACTGATCCACACTTAATGCTCTCCATTAAAGTTGGCTGGCGAGCANGACACAGCTGTCATTGTCGTTGTCGCGCTATGTCAGGCAAGAGTCGTGCTGGAATTTTGATTGGATCATAAACTGTCATTGTATGCTTTAAGCTTTTAATCAGGCTGTTCATTAAGATCTGTGTGGATAAAGAGACGGGTGGCGGGTAGCGGGAGGCGGGCGGCAGTAAGTCAGCAGGGAGAGCCAGCTGGAAAACGAATGATGATGATGTTTGTGGCAGACAATTTTTGTTATATTTTTTATGTATGGTAGTTCATCAGAGTAGTCCGTGTGTTCCAGTTTATATTTATGGTACTTACCGTTTTATCAGTTGCACACGTAATGATTGCTTGTGTCGCTTTTTTATCGAAGTGGTTTAATCATTTCTGGGTGATTTTTTTGGGAGTTTATTGTCGCATTTTGTGGGCTGTGAATTGTGAAATAAAAAAAATATAAGTATGTATGCCTGGTTTTGAACTAATTTTTATAAAACGCTATGGCGGAAAAGTTGACAACTTGATACTCGGATATTGATTAAAATACTTCGAAGTATACAAGCCAGTCCCCTGGTCAGTGACACAATTTTTACTTAGAATGAAAGTGGTCATAAAAAATTTGGGTATTTGAAACGAAGCAGTCTACTAAACTGATAAGATGATGTTAAGTTGGGTGCCGTTTTGTTGGTAATGGTAATGGTTGTACGGGTTGATTAAGGCTTTTGTCCACTGCGACCAGCTTATGTATTTAGAATACTGGGGAATCAAACCAGCTCCTTTGGGGGAAGCCTTTTTAGGTCTTCATCTTCTAGTAGGTATAAACCTCAGATTTTGTGTCTCCTTTGGTTTAGTGCTTCACAGTTGGTGATTACGTGTTCCATAGACCCTTCTTCATCTTAGCAGAATCTGCAAGTACTTGTGCTATATTGTGTAAGTGTTTATTGCAGGCGAAGTGGCCTGTCTTGGCCCCGGAGAGTAATCTAAGACTTGTTTTGTTTAAGATGAGAGCGATTTTTGCTCTATTGGCATCGAAGCTAAGGAATTTTTTGGAGCGATTTAGACCATCAATGTTATTCCAGTATACTCTAATTTTATGTTTGATCCATTTATTGGTATCCTGTCTGATGTTGTTTTTACTGAAACCAAAGAAGGGGCTTGGACCATTTGGCATAAAGGTCCACCTTATTATTTCCTTCGTGTCTTTCATGTCCTATCATCCAGATCAGAGAAACCTTTTAGCTTTTTATAGCTTTGAGGACTGATTGTCTGTCTGAGAGTAGTTTGATTTTGACTCTTTTGAGTCCCCTTTTGGAAAGGATTTCCACCGTTTCCATTACAGCATAGAGCTCCGCATGGAAAATTGTGGTATCTGCACTTAGAGTTATTGAACTATGTTCTCTAGATCCCACTATTCCTGCTCCTACACCCTGAAGCGTTTTGGATCCATTACAGATCCATTACCATTTTTGCGAATCATCGTGTAACTATGAATGTTGGGCTAGCGTTTCACTTCTCCCTTGATGGTAAAATGACCTTTTATCTCCTGATAAAATTGAGTACTGGGTCTGTGTGATCACTTGCCTGGGTCATATGTGTAGCAATTCCGACCCTATTTAGAATTTCTAGGTGTACAGTAAAATTTCCTGGTTTGAATTTTTCTTTCGTGTAGATTGAGAGTGTTTGCATTGCAGCTTCCTCTTGTATTGCTATACCTAGCATGATAGTGATAAATTTAACAGCGCTTCCATCCCAGCAGTTGGGGTAGTTTTCATAGTCTCTGTGATGTTTGGGCATGCTAGCCTTTATAATTTTCGATATAGCTGTTATTTGTTTGGGGTTTCCCCACCACACCTATGCCCCATATAGTATGATGGGTCCAACCATTTGTGTGTAGATCTAGAAGCTCACTTTGAGGCTAAGATCCCAGGATTTCCTTAGAAGTGGTTTTGTAGTCCAAGGGTTTCTCTTGGCCTTTTTTATTACTAAATTGAGGTGTGCCTGCCAGTTGAGTTTTTTATCTAGGATTCCTAGATGTTTTACTACTTCCTTTAGAGGAACTTCTACGGTTCACTATTAAACCTATTCTTATGTACACTTCCGTGAAACAACACCATTTAAAATTTTTTATATAGCAAAATTCGAAAGAAAAAGTGATATGTTTAGGCTACAATGTAAAATCAGTATTCTGAAATCTATTTTAGAGCTAATGAACTTAGCACGAAATTTATTGAGATCTCGGTAAGGAGACTACATCAACACATATGTACATATATATCTGTATGTCTTTCTGATTAGCTGTGTCAGTAGCATTTGCGGACATTGATTCTGCAGTCACTTAGGGTCGTAGGCACTATTTCGATACCTTTTCTAGTCAGAAAAGATTTCTTCGCGATTACTTTGTCTCTACTCTAATAATCCTGTCTAGAAGAAAATTTCACTTGAAAGTTTTTCTTGAAATCTAATATCGCAAATGCCTTCACTTTCATATATAACGTGGGATTTAAATGAAAATTGTTTTCTTACGCTGAATTCAATTTGTGTTCTTTTACCATTTAGGTAAGTCTGGCTCGCACGGTTTTCAAAAATGAGGTGTTAAATTAACCCTAGATGTACATTCTTTGTCGAATCGACGAGCGCTGTTTACGTGTACAAAAAAAAAGAATGTACTTCCAGGGTAAGAGCTATTTATAAATATTTTCTTATAGCTTTAAAACATTTATTAGGCCAAAATAAAGGTAATTTTCTAATAATAAACAAACCGCTTATCCAAATTAAACAAATTTTGTACCAAATGAAAGAGGATTGAAATGCGGAGAACCAACGATATTCACAGAGAAAGACATTTAGGTATGTTTAGAGGTATTTACAACAATCTTTGATATGCCTATAATACCCTCGTTCTGTGCCACGATCTGATGCTAACACCAGGATTACGATTCCGACTACATCAAAAAGGGGAAATCGAATGCACGAGCACAAGCATGCAACTGAAAATATCAATGTTTACCCAATAGGGATAACAGTCCTAATAGCAGCATGCCCAAAGCTAACGCCATATGCTCTGGCAATCTCAAGCAAAAAGTATAAAAATTACATGCCACATCAACATAATGCACTTCAATATTTACATGTAATTACAAAGTCCTATCCAATTCGCTTTGCCCACTTAAAAATTCAACCTGCCTCATTTATGTCCAATATATACAAAAGTCACTTTGCGTCATGCAGATATGGCTGACATGTACTTACAACAGATTTCCACCACTGCTTTGAGTATGAAAAATACCAAAAAAATAAACAACAAAACTAACCGCCCACCTGTCCGCACCAATCAGCAGAATGCGACGGTGAATGCGAATTAAATGGTGCAAATCAAAACAAATCAAAATAATCGGCGCTACAGTCATCACAACTGTCACAAGCGCGCAAGCAAACTAACAAACAATGGCAAGAGGCAGGCGAAACAGAAAATTGTGCAACAACAACAGCAATAATTAGAGCGTACACATTTTGTTGTTGCGCCAGTTAAGCCAACCACCCCAATTTGAGTTGAGGAGTACTTAGCTAGCGCTTTGTGGCACCCACACATTGCTTTGTGTGGCAGCAACGAGGGCGAGTAATACACGAAAATGTGGCACCACTTTGGCTTACTGCTTACATTTTTTTTTTTCCATGTACATACATAGATATTCTTATTCCTTAAATGTGGCGCGCTGCAGT
>NW_016188042.1:0-4224 GCF_001687245.7 Rhagoletis zephyria
AGGAAGATGCACTGAGTGACGTTTGTCTATCTCAGTTGCAAGCTGATTCAATCTGACACTGCACACATTTTCTATGCATATTTTAAAGAGAAACAAAGACACTCTCCAGCGGCAGCTGGTCTGCTCAATCACATCAAATTATTGTAGTTTTTCCTCTGAACCATTATAGTCAGCTGCCACAGTAAATGGCTTAATACAATTTTATAAAATTAAATACTTAATCTTTGCTGTTAATAAAATTCGAATGTCTTTATGCCACTTCGTGCTGGTTATATTGCATCATGCAAAATTTTTCCTGAGTCACGAAGCGACCATTTTCATATTATTTTAATTTATGTTTTTTTTCTTAAGTTTTATTTTCCCAAATTTCTGCCCGTTTTCATTTAGTAGATTGCATATGACAATTTGTTTTCATTTCGTTATGTTCGCCTATCTATTTTGAGCATGAAAATATTGTTGCGTTGGTGTGTGACATTATTGGTGGTTTTGACTATTTTTGTTTTAATTTCTTCACAGTATATCTGGCGTGTTTTTTGAGCTCTTGGCTGCTAAATGTTGTAGCTATGGCAAGGCAGCCACCTTGCCATATTTGCACATGACGCAGATCACATGTTGCGATTTGTGTTAGTATTGAAATTAAAAAATAATAAATAAATACGAGTGAACCAGCACGGCAAGGTAGAATTTCAAAAACCTACAAACTATTCCTAATGTTAGTAAGGTGTAAGAGATTCGAGTTCTCAATCCGTGCAGCCATTTCGCGTAGTAGGGTTTTAATACCAACAAATTTTAAATCACCCTGTACCGATAAAAAGTTTCTAATTTAAAAAAATAAAACCTTAAAAATCCATTTAACTTATTAAATAATTTGAATGCAGCTTATAAAATAGGTGGCAGCCCTCCTAAATATATTTAAGAAATAAAGCCTTTTCAACCCCATTACGATTGAAGCCACTATTTTAATAATTCATTTGAATTTTTAAATAATTTGAATATTTGAACAGGTGGCAACCCCTTTAAACACCCAAAAAATAGTTCTAATGTTCAAACTCAAGATTTCTTAGCGCTGTTTCGTTTGACGTCAACATATGCACCCAAATTTTAATACATATTTGAATTTGGTAATTGCCCTTATTTAAGTGGAGTTGGATTTTTTAAACAGGTGGCAACCCTCCTAAATATATTACAAGCTTTTATTTAACTTGCTCTGTATGTATGTATGTATGTATGTATATATGAATGTATGTTTGTAAGGGCCAAATCTTCCAATCAATTTTTGACCAACTTCCCGTTGACCTAGAGACTTTAAACTTCGCAATTGGCTCAGAACCCGATGTCAATGCAGTTTTCCTTGTTACAAAGCTTTTTTTGTATTCCTATCTGTATTCGCTACCTCTATAAATCAAAAGCTCTAAAACCTTAAAGTCGCACTAACAAAGCCGAAGTTTTTTTTTTTGCATTTAAAAATATGTCCAACTTCTAGAGTTTATTCTTTGTCTTCGTTCTAAAGAAGCTTTCATCGAAGCGGTATATCGCTTGAACCTTCGTTTTCTTTTTTCTCAAAAAATAAAAAGTTTTCCATAAATTTAACACCACATGTTTTGCTGATTTTTATACATAAATTTTGCAAATATTTCACTTATGATTGAGCGGTTATTTTTCGCCTTGATTTTTCTTCTCATTTATGTCCTTGTAACACATAATCACCGCAAAATCTTAGACAATATTTTCTTAGTGCTATATTATATTAATTTGTCAACGAATTTTCTGTTCAGTGAAATCAAGATATTCATTTAACCATGAATGCTGCTGACAAGATTGCTATATTTCGTGCAAAACTTTTTTGGGTTAAGGTTACCAAATGTTTGCAGCAAACCGCAGACGGCAACATACTAGATACATGCATACATACACACACATATTCATGCATTCAAAGCATACTTATGCTTGTGTGTACATAACGTCTGCACTTAGCCACCTGTCCACGCATACGATTTTTTGCAATTACGCATTTTGGAGGCAAGTAGGCGTGTACCCACTGTACCAGTACTACTCAACACATTTGCACGCGATAGAAATATAAACTATTGACCCCCTGGCAATGTGCTAATTGTATAATACAAGTACGAAGTCACATCATAATTTTAAAATACCATTTACAAGTAGGTATGTACATATGTACATATGTACTTCAAAACAGTGGAAAAAACATACATACCTCAAAAATTATTTTTAATTTTTGTGCGCCGAAAAATTTAGCTAAATCTGACAACCTGTCAGGCACTTTGACAGTTTTCAAAAATTACTCACTTGTTAATGCTTTTTGCTTTGTATTTTAGTATCTACACAATTCGCTTATGGTTTTTTTTTTTGTTTTTTAAATACAAAAAATTCGATTTGTTTGGTGCTCGAAAACTTATTGTCTGCCTTATTTCGCTGCTTGTCAGTAGACTGAGTGACTGACTGATTCATTTGAGTAAATAACGAATATTTTTATTACGAATATTTCTGCAATTTTCAATAGGCTGTTTTACTTTCACATTTATTGACAGCTCACAAAGTTTTCATTTGCTGCCTATCACATTGTGCTGCCCACTCGAATTCAATTGATGCGTTTTTTTTGCGTCAGCTGGCAAGTTGTTGAGCATAAAATGAAACCTACGGATTAAATATTTAAGGTATTTTTCATAGTGATCGATTTGGGTGTTTTTCTAAAAAAAAAAAATTCTTGGAGTTTTTTAGGTTTTTGAGAGAATATTTTGCTCTGTTAGCCTACTGGCTTGAATATATGTATGATAATTTCCTTTTAATGCGAAACACTAAGTCTAAAATATCTCTGAACCTATGCAAAGTATATTCAATTATTCACATGCTACAGCTAATTAACCCTTATAGTTCATATGCTTAAACGAACCCCCTTTTTACTAAATCGTCACTTTGGAATTGCATTTAAAAATTTCCTAAGCAAATTATGCACCGCCACTTCAAATTCAATTTTTTCTAATTTATGTGCTTCAATATGCATATTTTTTAAATTTATTCAAGTCGAGTATATTTTTAGCTCAAAAAAGTTGTAATTTTATTACAAGTAACCTATAAAAGAATAGCCTGTTCATTTAGCACTACTAGTACCAGCCAATATGTCTACAAAAAATGAGGTCGATCAGAAAAGCGACTAGTCCCTCGTGACAAGTCGCAATGAGGCATGAGACTAACAAAAGTTTTCGGTAAAGCAATTGTCAATTCTGGACACTATCTTATCAGCCCTTTACTGTCTAAAAGCTAATTCAAAGCAATAAGTTTTAAAAAAACTAAATTAAATTAGAAAAAAAAGATATATATATATATTTATAGTAATCTAATTATCTGCTCAGTGGTTATTGCAATTTAACTTACTAATTTAACGCAGTTTTCGTGTTTCTGTAAATTACCGTTATATGGGAGGTGGGCGTGGCTATTGTCCGATTTCAAAGATTTTCAACATTTTAGTTAATTGGCTTCTAAGCAAGGCTCGTACCGAGTTTGTTAAAGATTGGTGGAGCGGCTACCAAGATACAGTATTTCCTCATAAGTGGGCGACGGGGTCAGGCCCCTTTACCAAAAGTTTCATAATGATATTATTTTGTACCAAAATCTTACTTCACATACTAATTTTCAACAATTTAGATCCAATATTTACTGTAGTATCGGAGTGTTGCATTTTTCGTTGCTCTACCAGGTATAAAAAAAGAAAATGAAAATAAAGCTAATATAAATAAAAATATTTTTAAAATTAAATTAAATTAAAAAAGAAAATATTATTTCCTTTTAAAACAATAACATCTAAAATTTATATTAGAAAAGGAAAATAATTCAATCAAAAAAGAAGAAAATAGTAGGTACATGAAAATTAATAAAAAAAAAAAATTTTTCTTTTCAAAACAAAATCTAAAACTTACATGAAAATTAAATTAAAACAAAGAAAATTGAATGAAGTGATGAAAAAATAATAATGTAAAATTGAAAAAATAACATAAGTTTAGAAATATTAAAAAATATTCTTCTTTTCAAAAGAATAACATCTAAACATTAAAGTAAATTAAATTAAGAAAGGGAAAAAAATAAATTACAATCCAAAAAATACACAAAACAACCTTCTTAAAATTAAAAGCAAATAAAAAATATATATTTTTCTTAAAAAAATTAAATCTAAAGACAAAGAAAACAAACTTAAATAAAAATAAA
>NW_016188043.1:0-4223 GCF_001687245.7 Rhagoletis zephyria
AGTATCGAAAATATTCTTTCAAAACTTGCCTAGGACTGTGAGGTTGATAACACATCTTTTGCTATGTTATAATGGCTATTTCAAAACCTTTTTTCAAAACTTACAAAGGCAAAAACGAGAAGGCGAAGACAAAAAGATAAAAAGAATTCCCGCAGTGAATTTTCAGAGCGACGTATATATTTATAGTATTCATCACAAAATTGTACTAAAAGGTACTGCGTAGTAAACGAAATTGTATCATAAAAGTACAATTGTACCAAAAATGCCAACACTGATGTAGAACAAAGCAGAATACAAATAATATTAAACTCATTGAAATTATTTTCAGCCTCTCACTCGACCAAATGAGTAAAATCCCGNATTTCCAGCCTCTCACTCGACCAAATGAGTAAAATCTAGCTGGGTAGACTACACCATGATAAAAATATAGTAAGGTAGAACCGCTGAGAGTCACTTTTAAAATTCTTGACGTTTCCAAACAATTTAATTTTTAAATTTACTCACAAACTCACACACACATTTTCATTTTCAATCTCAAGCAACAACAATTTCGAACAATTTCAATTTTTTATTTTCACTTTTATATGATTTTAAAATATTGGCAAACTTCAAAAAAAAATCGGTTCTACCTTGCTATGTTTTTATCATGGACTACACTCGATAGAGACAAAAATTGCCGCCACAAATAAAAGCTAGTATATACTTTGAGTGTGTTCTTGTTTTGGTGGAAATTACTGTTAGTCATTTTTTGAATTAGTGTAAGTACTCATTTGCACTAATTGTTATGGATCATGAATAAGTACACTAATTTTATTAGTACTCAAAGCCGGTCTCTGCTTCAAACTTAAAACAAAAGCACCAAAAAATGCACCAAGCACCAAACTCAAAAATTTGCGCGTTTTGAATACCCACTAAATTTGGTGCGAAAAGCATCAAGTTGGCAACAGTGTTAATGCAAACAAAAGTATTTTATGACGTCAGCTATTGGGTAGATGCTGTCAAATCGACGAAGAGAGCGTTAGCGGTCCGCGAATGGCGCGACCTTTATTTTCTGGATCGTGGACCTAAAGGGAATATGAAACGCCCTATCTCAGCTGCCGATTCAAAAACGCCCTATATCAACACATTTTCAATACATTTTGAAGTGGGATAGGGCGTTTCTGAACCGAATTCTGAGATAGGATGTTTTTCAAATAAAATTCTGAAATAGGGCGTTCTTCAAAAGTTTTTTTGAGATAGGGCGTTTACGAACTGGCTGCCGAGATAGGGCGGTCTTCCACTCAGCAATCGATAGATAATTTAAAAAACTCACACTAAAATCCTCAGTACTTACATCCATAATTTCCGCCGTTGTTGTTGTGGTCACAGTTGTTAATGTGGTTTTGATTGGCATACTAATGTCGCTGTTGTGCATTCCATCCGTCGTTTTTGTAGTCGTTGCAATAATTATTTTAGATGTGGCACCTGTATCTGGACTATTTGGCGTAGATACTAGAGGCGTTGTGGAGTCTGTGCTTGGTGCCGGGGAAGAATTGCTGGATGTGGCTGCCACGTTGAGGGAGTTGGCATCAGTGTTTTTGCCATCTTCTTCGGCTAATGAGATAGATATTGTAGGAGGCGTAGCTGTTGCCGTAGCACATTTCTCGGCACCCACAGTACCGAGGGCGCATGCGGCTGATGTTATGCCAGAAACTGAAGGCCCCTCAGGATCGCTAAAATCGTGAAAGATGTATAACGTGATTTATATATTAGCTGAAACAAATTTATTTACTAGTTAAATAATTCGAAATTAACTTATATTTGAACGCACAATTGATAATAATATGTTGTAACAAAACCATCACAGGTATGTTGTATGTAGTCCAAATGTTACGCTGATAATGCTAGTGTGAAAATACCTACATATAACTATGTGCATATATACATATGTATACTTATATGTGAGGACTGTACCGAAAAGAAAATGCACACTTTTAAATTCAAATTTATTGAAAAGTAGGCGCTTAACTCCATTGAGGGCATTGCGATAGACGATGAAACTTACGTCAAAATGGACTCAAGAACGTTCCCAGGTAAACAGTTTTACACGAAACGGAGGGGTTGTACAGTTCAGCAGTGAGTGGCATGGTTTGAAGTGGAAAAATTTGGTGAGAAGATTCTAATTTGGCAGGCTATATGTTCATGTGGTCTGAATAGTGTCTTAATCGCCGCCTTTTACCATGTTATAAAAAGCACACCGTCTCTGCAATATTTTGGCCCGATATGGCTATATCGCATTACGCCAATTCCACTTTAACCTTATTAAAAATAACAGGGTCAATTATGTAGCAAAAGAGGAGAACCCACGAAATGCTCCAGAACTCAGACCAATGCAGATATTGGGCAATTTTCAAACTGAACCAAAAGAAGGATGGCAGAGTTGGTAGAAACGTCGCAGATTTTAAAAACTAACTGGCCCAAAGCAGGCAGAATGATTACTTGAATGTGTGTGCGCGTAATTTAATGAAGGGAATAAAACGAAAAATTCGGCAAAATTTGAGAATAACGTTTTGTTGGAAATTTTTGTTGAAAATGTATTAAAATATTTTTTTCTTAAAGACCAAAAAAAGTTCGATATAAAGATAATAAAATTCGCTACGTTACAATCTAAACAATTTGTGCAGTTTCTTTTCGGTATATATGTATATACTTTCTTATACATACATTTGTGCATCAGTGATGGAATTGGAAAATTTCTGCGCAGTACACAGCAAAAAATAATTTTCTACAATTTATTATCGGTATTGAGTAAGCTATCGGGACAACAAAAAACTTCATGTATGTATATGAGCAAATCTCATGAGTTGTTACATTTTTCGACAAAAACGTGTTTTTGGACGAAAATAGTGTTTCGCCTGTCTTGAAAATGCATTGTCTTCACTTACGTACAAAGAACAAGATTCCATCGCTGAATTGTATTTAAAGAAAATTTAATAAAGATATACTAAAAAAGTAAAAATAACCACTCTTGTTCATATACCCATAGTGGCGTATGTAACGTATACGCCTCGTAGCACCATACTCAGTCTTCTAACACGTTTACTCGCACGCCTTAACTTAAAAGTCATCGTTATTTAAAAGTACGTATGTAATTAAATATTGGCGTGGGCGATTTTTACACGGTATTATTTATGCACGTAGTATATATTATGTACTTTCTTCAAGTATACAACAATTTAAGAATGAAGTTCGATTCTGTCAATAAAAATTGTAAAAGTGGAATTTTAGTTTCTCAAATCATAGTCATCTTTTAATCAATGTATTTTTTTTTGAATTTGGTGACACACAAGTTTTATTACACTGGATTCGTCGTTTTGGCAAGTATCTAAAATTATTTAAATTAAAAAAAGTAAAATTTCAAAAAATAAGAAAATAGATGCGACATATATTCTGCATGCTGCATTAAGAAAATTTGTTACTTGAAAAATTTTTGTGTAAACTTTTTTTAAACAAAGGGCGTGTGTGAATCGGTAACAAAGTTGTATGGGGAAAGCTGTTGAATAATATTTTTACTATGGTGAGACAGTTTTGCCAATCTGCTGTGTGAAATGAAATCTTTTTTGACAGCAGTAGATTTTTCATAACCGCAGATTTATTCGGAATAAACTATTACAAATTGAAGTGAAATTAATATTTTAAGAAAATATCTACCATCACTGATTGCATTTCATCAATTTAAGCTTTTGTTTTACGAAAAATTACACACAGCAACAATCTTTGCGATTGCCAAAATTTTCTATGCATTTGTCAAAAATTTCACTAGCCTCATGAGCTACTGAAATTTTATTCACCTCATAGTTGTCAAAAATTTACTTGACCAAAAATATTTTCAAATGGGTTAACAATTCATTTCAATTTGACATTACAGCCTGTTTCTTATGAGAGCAGTGTCAAAATCAAATGACTTTTTCGTCTAAAATTGTTCAAATACTTGATTTATTTTTTGTTATACTTGTTTCTGGAACTTAATTGATTGAAATAAATGTAAGAATGCTTCAGCGTTTTTTTCCTGCCGAGAGAAGGGAGTGACACTAAAAAAAAAACAACTCGTGAGATTTGCTTATATATATGTATACGTAGTATTGCATTTGCCGGATACGAGAAGTGTCGGTTGCACTAAATGGTTCTAAAATCAATCGATTGCGCCTTAATTGCCGAGTGGGATAAAAACTGTGAAAAGGCAA
>NW_016188044.1:0-101 GCF_001687245.7 Rhagoletis zephyria
ACCACCTCTCTTATTCTTGAAGTCTCCACCTTCACTCTAGAATGCAGCACATGAAAAAGGAAACACAAATTATTTTATTTTTGAAAAATAAGAAATTCAAA
>NW_016188044.1:126-4223 GCF_001687245.7 Rhagoletis zephyria
CCGCCACCGTCACCACCTCGGCCACCCCTGCCTCCTCTGCCTCCAAAGCCGCCGCCACCTCTGCCTCCAAAACCGCCGCCGCGACCACCTCTCTTATTCTTGAAGTCTCCACCTTCACTCTAGAATGCAGCACATGAAAAAGGAAACACAAATTATTTTATTTTTGAAAAATAAGAAATTCAAACGACACAGAATCTGTTTTTTTTGGATATTACACTCCAGATAAACAGATTCTGTTATAAATGCAGAGATTTAAAAGATTTTAATGATAAGCAAAGATATTTTCAGGTTTTATGTCATAGGCATAAATCCCCCGAAATCAAGTAAGTGCCTCAACATTAATTTGTACCGATTTTTATAAATTTGTGAATTCCATTTTCAGTTGCTTGCAATCATTTCGGAGCACAAAAAGAACAATTTCGTCGTACATTTCACCCACGTTGTAACCTTTATTTGAGGCACTTACCTTGGCTTCGAAAGACATATCTTTTACACGTGCATCTATTTCTACCTCCTCCTCACGCACGCGCCTAAATGGTGTATTTTTCTTTACTTCACCACCTGAATTTCTCTGCTCGTTTATTTTTGGTTTTCCATTGAAATTGGGTGTAGATGAAAAGCCATTTTGCTGCTTTAAAATTTGAAATGATACATTATAAATCTTATCAAATTATACTGTGACTCAAACAAATGACCCCCTGTTGATTTTTTAAATATTGGTAATGTTTTTCGAGCTAAATTTTTTTGTTGTTTTAAAAAACACCGTCCAAGCTATAACCAAAACCATATAAATCGCTGTATCAGACCTTATACAAAATTTAGGAAAATTCAACAAATTTTCATCAAAATTTCAAGCTTTTAATCGCAATCTTTAGAACATTTTCGGGTAACAGTTTTATAGCCCATACAAATTTAGTCTAAAAAAGTGCAAATTTTAAACGGCTTAAGATCGCGTTGATTTTTGAGAATTTTTTTACGGATTCTCCATCTCAAAAATCAACGCAATTTTTTTGCCGGTTGAAACTTGCACTTCATAGGACTAAAATTGTATGGGCTATAAAACTGCATGTATACCGTAAAATGTTCTAAAGGTTTAGATTAAAAATTTGCAATTTTGATTAAATTTTTTTGTATATTCCTAAATTTTGTATAAAGTGTGAAACTGTGATTTACATGGTTTTAATTAACGCTTGGACGGTCATTTGTTATCGCAGTATTTCTGAGGAAACTGAATTGATCCACATTATAATGCACCAAACTGATGAACATTTTTCGAAAAATACTCGCTAGTTTTGAATTAAAAAATATCATTTACTAAATATTGTAAGGGTAAAGCTGCCTTTACACGGATCGATTTCTGTCGACTGGAAAATCGACCGGACAAAACATTTACGTTTTCCGGTTTAACTGCCATTTACATGGGTCGATTTCGGTTGAACGACAAAAATCGGGAAAGGACAGCTTAAGCTCCTAAATATGGTGAACGGTTTTTAGCTATTTTTCTCCAAATCCACATATAATTTAATAACTTATTTACTAACATTTATGTATAATTTCATCCACGTATTTAGCTTACCTTGCCTTCGCCACTCTTTACAAAATTGCTATATTTCTTGTTAGCCTGATTTTGTCCAGCAGCAGATTGATCAAATTTTCTCTTCTCTCCAACTTTAGGATTTGGCTTTTGTTGTACCTTTTCCTCATCATCCTCGTCGTCATCGTCAGAGCTGCTTTCTTTCTTCTTTTTTGGAGCAAGGACCTTTGGTGTGGGCTTCGGCTTTTCATCTTCGCTATCATCCGAATCGCTATCATCACTTGAGGCTTCAGCTTTCTTAGAAGCAGCAGCAGCTTTCACAGTACCTACTGCTTGCTTTTTGGCTGGTGGTTCATCGTCCGATGACGAATCTTCAGAGCTTGATTGTTTCTTTTTTGCTGGAGTCTTGGCGGCCAGTGCTGGTTTCTTTGCTGGTGGTGGTTCGTCCTCTGATGAGTCTTCTGAACTACTAGAATCGTCCTTTGTTATTTTAGCAGGCGCTACATTCTTCTTAACTACAGGCAAGACTGCTGGCGTTTCTTCTTCACTCGAACTATCGTCCGAACTAGAATCCTTCTTAACTGGGGCCACCTTTTTGGCTGGCTTTTTTGTTTCTTCTTCAGAACTGTCTTCCTCACTCGAAGATTCCTGTTTCTTGGCAACCACAGCTGCTTTTGTTACGGGTTTCTTTGCGGCAGCAACCTTCGGTTTTTCCTCCTCACTCTCCGAATCAGAGTCTGAGGTATCTGCGGCTTTAGCAACAGCTTTGGGTTTAAGGGGTGCAGCCTTCGTGGGTTTTGTATCTTCTTCGCTTTCCTCAGATGAACTATCTGAATCATCCTTTTTCTTAACTACAGCTTTGGGTTTTGCAGGCACAGCTTTTTGTGCTGGTTTGGCTGGTGTTTTGACCTCTGTTTCGTCGTCTGAGCTATCCTCACTTGATGAGCTCTAGAAGAGAAGTATCAGATTATCGAATATTGAATATACATATGTACATATATAAGTATAAGAAAATATTGAATGATAATATCATATTATGTAGTTGGTAAATTTTATGTTTCTTTTCTGGGTTCTTTGGCTGTTGAGTATATCTCACTAGACAAAGATCAACACAGTGAGCTTGTTAACTTTTGTTTTGTTACCGGCAGCCAGTTCGAAAACGTCATATCTCCAAAAAATTTTCAAGAACGCTCTACTCCAGAATTTGATTGAAGAACGCCCTATCTCAGAATTCGGTTCAAAAACGCCCTATCTTAGCTGAAAATACATAGAAAATGTGCTGAGATAGGGCGTTTTTGATTCGGCTGCTGAGATAGGGCGTTTTCCAATCAAATTCTGAAAAAGGGAGTTCTTTAATAAAATTCGGAATAAAATAAACAGTTTCTACACTTTTGTATTAGTATCTCGTGATTAAGCTAACCTAGCGCTAACTTGCGGTATGTGCAAAAAAAAAAACAGGCCATATATCTTACTTTTTTTGCAGCCTTTTGTGGAACCGGTTTGGTTGCTACAACTTTAGGAGCAGGCTTTTCATCCTCAGAACTGTCCTCGCTGGTAGACTCATCTTTCTTCGCTTGTGGTTGGGTTTTCTTTACTACTGCAGGCACAGCTTTTTGTGCTGGTTTGGCTGGCGTTTTGACCTCTGTTTCGTCGTCTGAGCTATCCTCACTTGAACTCTAGAAGAGAAATATCAGATTATCGAATATTGAATATACATACATACATAAGTATATAAAAAAATATTGAATGTTATGTATTTGGTAAATTTTAGATCAGTTTTTTTGACACATTACATATCTTCATCTGAGTTGGGTTTGCTCATGATTCATGAATCATGGGGTTTGCTGGCGCTGAAATTCTTGATTTTTTAATTTCATAGAAAATTTAATTAACTATCAAGTTATGACGTTAAGTTTTGGACACGAAAATATTTTTTTGAGATTGAACAGTTTTTACACTTTTGTATTTGCCACTAACTTGCGGGAATATGCAAAAAAAACAGGCCTTATATCTTACTTTTTTTGTAGCCTTTTGTGGAACCGGTTTAGTTGCTACAACTTTGGGAGCAGGCTTTTCATCCTCAGAACTGTCTTCGCTGGAAGAATCATCTTTCTTCGCTTGTGGTTGGGTTTTCTTTACTACTGCAGGCGCAACTTTTTTTGCCGGTTTGGCCTCTTCATCGCTGTCACTATCTTCTGAACTATCCTCCGATTCAGCTTTCTTAGCAGCTGCTTTGATCAAAGGAGTTTTGGGGACAGGCTTTGAATCTTCCTCGCTACTATCTTCTTCACTTGATTCTTGCTTTTGCTTCTGTGGTACCTTAACATTAGCTGGTTTGCCTGGTGTTTTAACTTTTGGTTCTTCGTCAGAGCTATCATCACTTGATGAAGTCTGGAAAACAAATATCAGATTATTGAATATAAATACTTGAGAGGCATTTGGTAAATTAAAGGTCTTTTTTTTAATGCATTTTTACGATGACGTGTTTGTGCCTCGTAACTTGTACTAATATGTAAAAAAAAAACAGGCTTACTTTTTTTGCGGCTTTTTGTGGAGCCGGTTT
>NW_016188045.1:0-4223 GCF_001687245.7 Rhagoletis zephyria
GAACACTTTTGTAAGTACTCCAATTTACCACAAATAGACTACGTGGTCCCACGATTTTTGCAGGGAGTGACAATATAAGGCAAAAAAACTTAAATTTTTTCCATTGAAAGAGAATTCGGCTGTACCCAGTTTAGGACTTTCTGGACCACACCAAGGGCTTTCAATCGCATTGAAATGTCTTGTTGTGACACGCCTAATATTGCCGCCAGTTCTTCTTGGGTGTGGCATTCGGTATGTCTTAACTTTTAGTTAACGCTCTGAGAAAGTTTCCTCATTCTAACCTTTTAAAGGCTTTCTTTTCGGGAATCTCTTCTGGCCAGAGACAATAAGTACAGGGTATTTGAAATCTCCCTCTATATACGGCGTCGGAACATTCAGGTAGCAGTGTTTTTATAGCCGAAGGCTACGACCTATTAATGTTCACGCCTGTATCAAAGCGAGAGAGCACTTTGGACGCCGCATTTTGAAACATCCCAATTTTCAGACGAAGCCTTGTAGACCCCTAATGAAGTTTCCTTTAAGCTTCTTAAGCCACGAAGAAGTGATTTCGAAGAAAATGTATGCTCGGAAGTGCTGGATAGAGTATATCTCTTCCACGTCTCGACGTACAGCTTCTACAATAATCATTATGCGTGGTTTCCAAGCTTCTGATCACAAGGCCGATGGTGCAGTGTATCCCCCAAAAATTTCGCATGTTTTGACAACTTAAAATCGAGTTCGAGTTCGAAAATTGTATGTAAAAAATCGCTTCGTGAAACTACTTCAGTTTTGTAGGGATTGACCCGTATACCGTGGCAACCTTGCCAAGTCGTTAAGTGGAGATTGAAATATTTCTCTTAATCGGGAATTTCAGTGCGACCACGATAACAACCCTGCAGTCAATTACCGACCGACTACTTGCAGTGTATTTCATCGATTACTTTTACAAGGCAATGTCCCAGGCGGTAGTCACCATCGGCTCTCTCTGCACTACCGGGAGTTACAAAAGTAGTCGCTTACGTGATTTAAGGGCGCCCTCTGTCGTAGTTTTTTGCTATTCTGCTTCCGACTGGTTCAACTCTGCACTACCACGGGTTAATAGAGTACCTACTTACCTATGAGCGGTTCAATAGTAGCGATTGACTCCAGCAGCAGTGGCTTCGGACGTAGTACGAAGCAGAAATACGAAGAAAAAATCCAAAAAAAAAATAATAATAAATAATAAATAAAATACAAAAAAAAAGTTTTCAGAAGTTTTTCGAATCTTCTCTTAAGTTTTAAATTTTAATTTATATGTTTTTTTTAGTAGAATGAGCTGTAATTTTATAAAAAATTAACGAAACAAATTTACCAAGAAAAACTTTTTGAGTATCGTTAAAAAAAATCAATGCAAGATACTTCTGAGAGTCACTGTATATAAAAATGTATGTTGGTTTATTGGAAACTTGTAGACGTCGGGACCATAAAATCGATTATGGAAACGCACTTACTCACATCTTTGTCCCGGTTTATGGTCATACTTTGAAGAGTTTTGCCTTCGTTTGAAAGTTGAATTCAAATTATTTATTAAGTTAAATGAATTGTACACACATTTACATAAATAATATTTGGAAAAATTTTCGCAAACAACATTGCTTATAATTTCAGTTTCTCATTGTAATTTCATATGCAAAATATCATTGCCAATTCGAATTTCGTATTTAGCATTAAAACATCGTTCAAGCTTTTTCTATATAACACACCGACGCACATATATATTTTTATAATACATACTTTTGGCTACTTGAGTCAGATTGTAGAATTCCCGTCATTAAAAACCATACAAAAGCATTTTTGTATTTTCCAATTTTCACATAAATAATTTATGGCATCATTGCGAAAACAATTTACGACGAAATTCCACCATACAAATGGGCGCAAGTATGCACAGTGGTTATGAATATACATATGTACATATGTACATATTTATAAACGCATATACATATAAATGTGCATGCAAAAATATGCATGTGTATATATGTATGTATAGTCATAAGTAAGTAACTATGCGCAGTTACGCGCAATAGCCGATTAATTAATTATTAACTTCAATATTCCACAAATTGCTGTAATTGGTGACAACTAAAGCATTTTAAACACAAATCCAATTACATACAATGGAATTTTATAATTTTCCTTAGACGTGCATATGTGCTACGTTTTAATGCACACTTGTTTCAAAAGGATCGGTAATTGCGTTGCAATTTGTCTTTTCAAGAGCAGTAAAATTTCAATTTTAAAAATTATATTCAAATAAAGGGATACACAGAATTTTCGCGTCAATTATCGTTACTGCTTATGCGTAACTAGGGCTCCCTATATTTAAAAGTGATTTGGAAAGGACAGTTAACATGCGCTTGACTCGGTTCCTTGTGGGCAGTGTCCTTGGTATACTTCTTGGCGTCTTTGACTCCACCAGAAAAAATTTTGCTTTTGAAGACCACAGCTTCGGTTTATTTCCCGAGTCCATGATTCAGTTTGCAGCTTTAGGCACCCCCGCAGCTTCTCGCCTGGTTTCTCCATAGAGGGCATACAGATAGCGACACACCCAGCAAGGAAGTCCAAAGAGGCTTGACCCGCGCATCTGATAGCCCTGTAATCCGTAACGAGGTTCGACAACTTGACGTCGATCCCCACCCAGTGTTACTGAATGAATATCAGTGTCCTCGAGTTATCGTCGACTAGATGAGATCTAGATGTCTTTGGAAACCTAACTAAAGTGGTATTGCAGTGAGTTACGATCAGAGGAAGTAGCCTGTTTAGGCTTCTTGGTCTCTCCGCCGGTACAGCTGTCGTTTGTGGAACGATTTCTCTTTCTCGAGCCCTTGACCTACTCAGTGGCAGTTTACAGCTCTACCTACTCGCCTGCGAGGGTCGCCTGACCGACGCTATGCTGTCTAATTTAAAATTAATTAATTTAAAATGAATTCAAGAAAACATCACATAGAATTAAGAAGAAATACTTTTCATTAAATTCAAGAGGACATTTCATAAAAGTTTATTTTCTTTTATTCTTTTTAAACGATGCAATCAAGCAGTTTTCTTTATGTTTTTTGAAATATATTCCTATTAATAAAAAATAAAGTCAATAAAAACGTTTACATAAATTCAATAAGTAGTCTTTTCTACCCTTTTTTTCGTCTGTTTCACCCCTTAGATTTGAAATTTTTTCATGGAGACGATCTTCTTGTTTCTATTGGTCATATTTTTCTCTGTGTACGCATTTTCAAAAAGCACTGTAATGTGGACTTGTCGGCGCTAATAGCAAGAACTTTTACAAGCACTTCAACTTTATCTTAATTTCATACATAAGTATGTAAATAAGATTTTTTAAAAGCTTTTAAAAAGGAGAAATAAGTTGAAATTAATTAAATAATCAACAGACATCAACTTATGTATATTTTCCAATCCCTGTAGGGAAATGCAATAGTGCCGAACTTGTTCGGATATAAATTCAAGAACTGTTTTTTTTTTTTCAATTTGAAATGAAAGCATTTAAAAATACGTTTTCACATACCTTTTCTGTAGCTGAATCTCTACTTGTTGTTGTTGATTAGGCCTCAGAAGGTTCCAGGCTCGAATGCCATCAGACTTAAGATGTTAAAATGTTAATACAAATTTTTGTAGCGAACCATTTTTTCGATAGTTCCAACACAGCTCTAATTTCGGCAGACGAGATCTAGTTCGCTCTGCATTACTTTTTCGATATTCCGAACCAGTACTAAATACGTCACCTTAGATATAAATTTGTGAAGAAAAGTTTTCACATTCTTTGTGACTTATCGCATTTTCGATGACTTCTNCCTACAAATATGTGCATATGCAGGTACATACATATGTACATATGTATGTTTATCCACGCCAAACCCTATTACAATATCTATTATGCGTACTTCAATTTATTTCTTTGCGCTTGCAATTAAAATAAGTTTCCTCGGTAAGTTAAAAATAAATACTTACATGCATACATACAAACATAAATAAATAAAATGTTGCTATTTCACTGCAACTGAATAAGGGGGAAATTAAATTGCAAGAAAATCGAATGATGTCTAGCTGGAGTTTTAACAAACATATGTATGTATGTATATTAGGGTGGTCCAAAAACGGTAAAGTGGGAATTGTAATGCTCTCACCTCTTAGGATTGTTCGATAACGAAAAAAAGTATACCCCTATTTTTTTTATTTTGAAATCAAAAAATATT
>NW_016188047.1:0-4223 GCF_001687245.7 Rhagoletis zephyria
CGGGCCAGCGTCAGCGCCATGTTGGCGTCGGTGGCCGAGGAGAACCACTTGTAGCTAAATATAAAAAATGTGAAAATTAGGAACCTTTTAAAGGTAAAAAGATCTTCACCAAACAAAAAATTCCACCTACCCGTACAACCTGTGCCGCTGCTGATCCACCGGGACGGCCACCGTCTCCGTGCCGCCGGCCACATCCGATCCGCCGCCCTTCTCCGTCATCCACTGCCCTGAAGTCCAAAAGGTGGCCGGGTCGCGGGAGGTCAGCCGTTGGTAGGCGGTTGAGAAGAGCGGGTTCTCCAGCAGGTGAAGCTCCTCCAGCGTCTTCGCCGCCCCGTCGGTCATCGCCAGCGGACAGGAGTAGAGGCCCGAGGACGGGCCGTAGAGGTACAGCTTCGCGTACTGGTAGATGCGGGCCCACTGGCCGTAGCGCTTTCGGTTGTAGCCCAGCGCAATGAGGCCCTCCTCCGCGGAGACGTCCTTCTGGCGGTTCCAGGCGTCGGTCACTACCAGCTCGCTGCCCATCGGCCGGCCCCAGGCCTGGCTGGTTTGGCGAAGGTACGGCTTGTTGAACTCGCATTCCAGCGCCAGTTTGTGAATGTCAGTGGCGACGCGGTGGCCAAAATGACGCAGGTCGGCGTCGATTTCGGAGAAGATCTGCGGGGAAAAAAGTGAGATGACAAGAGTTCTAAAAGGCAAAATGATTGGCTGATTGTACCTCAGGCGGAACACTTCGCTTGATGAAGCTCTGGAGAAAGGCATTTCCCGTGTACTGGTTCTCCAGCACCGGCGGATGAAGCTCATTGTTGCCGTAGCGGGCCTTGCCAAAAGGTACCCATCCGGGCTTGACGGTCAGTTCAGGATTATCCTTAGTAGAGTAGTACCGTCGACGGGGACTGGTTGAAACGGTAGTAAAAGATGTGGTAACATATTTTGGCGATGCTACGCCGAAGAGGCTCACCGGCCGAAAAGAGGCCTGCATGCTTGATCAGCAGTCTGTTCAGCTTCTGATCAATGACAGTGGTGTTGATGACAGTTTTTTGAAGGGATCGTCCTTTTCCAAGGTACACGATGTACCCACGACGGCGGGCCAAAGAGAAAAGTTTTGCTCAGTTTCTCTTTCTCTCGATGACAGGTCTTCCAATGCTGTTGCCAACCACCGCTGAAGGCCTCAAGTCAAAGTCCACCAACTGCTGGTGATAATCGTCGCTGGTGGCGATGATAATCCAAGTGATATCGTCGAGGATTGCCTGCCGATCAAGGTGATACCGAAGAAATCGAAATGCCTGAAAAGTGTAAACAACAGAAGTTTTGCCGGAGTAGAACTGAACAGCGGCAGAAGTTTCTGAGAAGGCTTTTTTCGCCGCAGCAGCAGCTGTCAGTGTTTTGTTTTGTTTTGGTGGTCAGGTGAATCCTTAACTTGAGGATCTTTTGAGGAAGAAACTTTTGAAGCTCAAAAGTATTGAAAAAATTCATCTCATCATGGTGTACCTTCAACTTCCTTCCCAACTTACCGAGGAGGAGCAGACGCTGCAGCGAAAGTACCAGAAGCTGAAGCGGANCTTTTGAAGCTCAAAAGTATTGAAAAAATTCATCTCATCATGGTGTACCTTCAACTTCCTTCCCAACTTACCGAGGAGGAGCAGACGCTGCAGCGAAAGTACCAGAAGCTGAAGCGGAAGGTAAGTATCAAAACGGAGCAGATTTTTATTGTGATGAAGAAGATTAACTCACATTCTTACCACTCTACCAGAGAAAGCTTCTCCAGCAGCACAAGACGCCCAAGCCGGAGCCGGTGGTGGCGGCGCCCATCATCAAGGCGAAGACGGAAAGCGGCGCCACCGACGCGAAGGAGGTGGCGAAGAAGCTGCTCAAGTCGGGGAAGATTCACGCCATCAAGGCGCCGGAGAATCGGCAGAAGGAGCGCCAGGACAGCGGCTTCAAGCGCTCCAAGGCGCACGAGCGGAAGCGCTGCACGGGAACTGATAAGCCGGGCGGCTATCTGCCCTTTCACAATCAGCACTCGATGGAGGATGATCCCAGTGGTATAAACCGCTTCGAAATGATGAAACTATTATCATCAAAGCTAATGTTCTATTTTTCCATTTCGAATATTCAGGCTCTGCCGACCTGGACGACAGCCTAAATAACAGCGGAAGTGGCAACGATCCCGCCAATAGCACCAGCAGCAACAAACAGCGAAAGCCCTTCTACGAAAGCTTTGTCCACTCGCGTGATCCTCATTCGCTGGCCCGCGAGGAGACCTACCGCGAGAAGAAGCGCGACGGCAAGGCCAACTACGTCAATCGAGATAATCCGCAGCAAGGAAATACCATCTACGTCCGTGGCGAGAACATGACCGAGGCTTTCCTCCGCATGGGCTTCTCCAGCTTCGGCACGGTGCTGCACATCGCCGCCGAGCCCTCGAAAAAGTAAGAACTGATGATCTTTCAATTGATTACTTAAACTAACAATTTCTATTTCTCTCCNAAGTGATGATCAGTTGATAACTTGAATTAACGATTCCTTCTTTCTCTTTCTCTTTCCTCTCAGCTGCGGCTTCGTCACCTACGACTCCATCGACACCGCCAACATGGCCATCAATGAGATGAACGACACGGCGCTGCACGGCATCCGCCTCAAGGTCAGCCTCGCCCGCCGCCAGTCGGTGTACAATCCGGAGAAGACGAAGGCCGGCGAACAGGCCACCACCAACAGCAGCAGCGGCGGCGGAAATGCAAACAACAACGGTGGAAATGGTGGAAACGCCTCCTCTTCAGGTGGCAACGCAGGCAAGGGCGGCAACGCCTCTTCAACTTCAGGGGCCAGTGCTGCTGGCTCAAATCAGTCGCTCTCCACGCCCGAGGCCTGGTCGGCGATGGCCTCCAGCCAGAGCGACAGCGCCGAGAAGCCGAAGAACCGAACGGTGATCAGCTACGACGAGGACGACATTTGCGATACCATTTAGAAACGGCAGTTACTATTTGACTGTGTGTGTTTTCTGAAACGTGTCATTACTCTGTACATTTGAAACGGGGAGAGAAAAGAAAGAAAGATCATCATCACCATCAGTCAATCAAATTTCACTTGAGACACGCTCTTTTTTATGACCTCATCTCTGTCATAAAAAAAATAGTGATAAGACTGTCAGGCAACAAGGACGGTGTTGTGCTACTTCTGAATTTGCTTACTTTTTGAGCTGTTCTTTGCTTACGTGTTCACTAAATACCACCAATTCTTGATCATCATGGAAAGGCCTCTCATCTTCCTCCTCCTCCTCTTCTTTTTGGGACTTTTGATTTGTGGCTCTGAGGCGGCAGCGGCCACCTGTCCCGAAGAATCGGCCCTCATCGCCGGCTGCAGCTGCTTTCAAAACCGCCGCCTCGATTCGCTGCCCGAGCTGCGCTGCACCTCCGGTAACCGAGAAACCGATCTAGCCGAGCTGATTCGGCGACTGAATGAAAACTCCCAGGGAAGCGTTCAGCACTTTGAATCGCTGCACTGGACCGGGGGAAAGAAGGTGGAGATTGGAGAGGGCTTCTTCGGCAATGTCACCTTCAGAGAGCTGCTGCTGGGCACTCCCGAGCAATTCAGCTTCATCTACCGCGTTCATCCAAAATCGTTTTCTTCTGGTCCAATCGCCGAACAGCTGCGCCGTTTTGCAATTCGAAGCCTCGAACTCCGCCACGACGCCGACCTTTATCAGGCGTTTACCTCCTTGAAAAAACTGGAGTACCTCGTCGTGGAAGGTCGCTACCTAACAAAAGTTCCTGCTCACGCTTTTACGCCCCTCGCCGACTGCTACTCAGTGGAAGGCTGTGGCCTGAAGGAGCTCAAGAGGATCAACTTTTCCGAGGGCTGGTACGAGACGATCATCCACGTCACTCGACTGGAGCAGTTCGCCTTTGCCGGCCTGCCCTCTTTGGAGGAAATTAATCTGAAGCAGCAGGACGTCCTCTACATCGGGGACTACGCTTTCGCCTTAAACTCTCCAGCCACTTCGGAAAAGTCCCTCCTCAAAATTGACCTCTCCCACCAGTGGAATGCAAAGTTCAAGCCACAGTCTTTCCAACCGCTCTCCCTGGCGGACATTGGCCGCCCCGTAGAGCTGGACCTCTACGGGAATCCCTTTCTCGAATTTCTCCCCGAAACGGTCTTTAGACCCTTTTTGGAGGCGAACGACGGCGGACCTAATGTCATCCGCCTCGGGCAGACGATGACCTGCA
>NW_016188048.1:0-4222 GCF_001687245.7 Rhagoletis zephyria
AAAGAATAACGCAGACTTACAAACAACAACGACCGCCGGCAATGTGAGAGCGTACAACTTTCCACCGGATGACTTCCATCAACTAATCGATTTGCACGACTTCGCGTACCTTATAAGTCAGGATGGCTGTAGTAGGGATATACAAGGACTGATACTGGTGCATTCAGCGCCGGCGAATGAGGAAAAGCGCCGCCTTATACGTGACACCTGGGCCAATATGGATTTACTTCCGCGCGTTAATGGCGTTATACCATTGCGAATTATCTTTTTACTCGGCATGGTCGAGACCGAGGCACAACAGTTGGATATTGAGCGGGAGAATTTCGAAAATGGTGATTTAATACAGGGCGCCTTTGTGGATAGTTATCGCAATATGACCTATAAGCATATAATGGCATTCAAATGGTTTCTGTATAATTGTGCGCATGCGCAAATATTAATTAAGGTCGATGATGATGTCTATGTGAATACGCCACAATTGCTCATCTACCTAGAGCGTACACTACAGAGTGATGCGTTGGAGAGTCGGGTAGGAATGCTACCCACTGCTGCAGCATCTATGCAACATACCGCCGATACCGTTAGCAACGCTGTTGGAAATACCAGCATGGAAAGTAGTGGTAGTAGTAGTAGAAGTAGTACTAGTAGCAGTAAAAGTAGTAGTAGAGGTACTGTAAGAAATGCCTCCGTCACGCTTCATGTCAATCCCCAGTTATCGACTTTGCGCACTAATGCCACCCAATTTAATGCCGCTCAAATGTTATTCCGTCATCCGCAAGATTTGCTTTTCTGCAAAACGACTATTAATGCTCAAGTCAAACGTAGCTATCGCTCAAAATGGCGTGTCAATGTGCGGGAATATGCCGGTCGCTACTATCCGCCATACTGTCCAGGTTTTGCTATAATATACTCGCCAGATGTGGCATTGGCTTTGTACAATGCCGCGCAAGTATCGACATACTTTTGGATAGATGACGTCCATATAACGGGAATTTTGGCGCAAAATATCAGTGCGCCCATAACAAATGCCTACGAATATATACTCTATGAAGATGATTGTGACAATTTGCTCAATGATGTGACGACAAGTGATAGTGTGGAATTCATCTATGCTTGGCATCTCATCAATCCTGAACAAATGCAAAAGCTTTGGGAGCTGTATTTGGCAAAGGCGAAGAGGCATTTCTCATCTTTTGCACATCAACAATATACTCGTACATCAACATTGTCACAGTTGCATAAAGCCGCCGCCGCCGCCAAAAACACACCAAACAATCCGACTGAATTCAATAGATTTAAGAGCTACAGATAGTAACTTAGTAAGTCTTAGTGAGATTGGTGGAGTTCCAGATGTTCATGACACAACACAGTATCATAGGAAATACATATTTTAGCGCACATACATACATACACCTAAGCAAAAATGCATACAAATGTACATACACATAAACACAAAATAGTAACAGGGATGGAAATCACGCCGAAAAACAGTTCTGGAACCTTCCATAAATCGCATCATAAAGGATTCGAACGTAAAAAAAATCTCAAAAATTTAAATAAATATTAAATTTATGTACATACATATATGCAGTTGAAAAGGACACTGAACGCCTTAAAAACTTGGAGTGGAGTTTTACTTTTAGTGAACTACAAAATGTTTATTGTGATGCAAACATTTTCGTCCACGGTTACGCAACGGTGGTAGCGGAGTAGCAGCTCTTAGCAGAATTTATGCTTTAATGATGAAACTCGCATTTTTCCATTTACGTAAAAATTTAAGGGGTTGTCTGTTTTCAATGGCTATCAAACAAAACATCAAAAAGCCACAGACTTACGAAACTTCCTTTGCATATACTATTTTAAATAATGACAGATCTTCAGCAAGAAAATTAAAATTAAAAAATTCTCAGCAAAAATAAAATAACAATTAAGTATAAAAAAGTAAGCAAGATAATAAAAAACACTAACAAATAAAATATAAAAAATAAAGAAAAATAAAATAACAAATACAATAAAAAAGTAAATAAAATACAATAAAAACCAAATAAAATAAAGGAAAATTAAATACCATAAACGAAATAAAAATACAATTAAAGAAAATAAAGTACAATAAAAAATATAAATTAAATAAAAAGTACAAATAAAAAATTAAATAAATAAAAAAGTAAATTGATAAAACAAAAAGACTAAATTAAATAAAAAATACAGAAAATAGAATACAATAAAAAGTTGATTAAAATAAAATAAAAAGTTTATTATAATACAAAAAATAATAATAAAATGAAAAGAAGTAAAAAATAAAATGAAATGAAATTGATACACATTTGTAGTCATAAATAGGCGGTGCCAGGCACAAGCTATGTAGCGTTTCTTATATAAAATAGGGTGTTGTATTGATGATATGATGGTGATTGTACTATGTATTTAAATATTAGGCATAAAAAGATTTTAAGTTTTGCTGAAAAAAAACTAAAAGCGAATATATTTTTAGAATTATTGAATTAAATTTTTTAATCTACATAATTTGTCTCACTTTAAAACAAATATTAATCAATTGATCTTTTCTTTTTTTTGGGAATATTTCTGCTATTAGTTTCCCAATATCCAATGTTTTATTCAAATGAGTCAAAAACAACCGATTTAAAAAAACTTGACCGCCACAAAAGATAGGAATCAATAGATATCGTTCTATTAAAAAAAAACATTAACTAAATGAATTTAAAAAAGATATTTGCTCAATAAGAGAGCATTAGATAATGACAAAAAAAAATCATTTTTAAGTTGAGAAACAACTTTTTTATGCTAAAAATAAACAGACAAGGAGTTTCATAAACTTGGGTCTACATTGTTTTTCCATCCCTGTTTACTTATCATTGCATGTATGCCACGCGTTTCATATTCAAACTCAATTATCTTCTCAGTTGTTTTGAATACCTTGAAAAATGTGCTTTGTTTAAAAATGTTTTTTATGAAAAAAAATCATTGCATTAAGATAAATATTTTGAAAGTAACTTGTGTGAAAGTTTATTATAAATGTTCGAAAAAAAAACCTTGTAAAAAGCGAAGAAATACATATGTAACTTATCCTTTAAGTATTTATAATCATTGTTCACAAAAATTTCATATCTGCATACATATTACATACATACATATCGCACACCGTCTTCAAAAGGGGCACAACTCAAAATTACACGTTTGTCAGAATATACGAAAAACTATTTCTTTGCACCTGATAATTATATGGGCAAGGGAGCCTTCACCTTAGGTTTTTTTTTTTAACAAATTATAACAAAAATTTGCTCCAGCTAATGCGGAAAGGTAAATAAAAGCTCTGTGTACATTTTTAGCGCATAATTTCAAAAATGCCAAATTTTGAGTTGTGCATCTTTTGAAGATGGCGTGCGATATGTACACTAACGGCCCAAAGAAAAGTATTTGCCCAGGGAATTTTTCATAACATAAGCAAACATTTTTTTTCCGCCAGCTATTTATTAAAATGGAGTTAACACTACAAAAAAAAAATATAGAAATACAATTTCTAAAGTTTGTGCAAAAGTTTTCATGCAGATTTTCAGCTTTTTGATCAGATTTTTTAGAAATTAAATTTTAGTACAATAAATTTTTTTTTTTTCATGCATGTTTTTCCATTTAAAAAATTTTGAGAATACTTTGAATGGGGAAAATGCGAAACACCTTCAATAAAAAAAAAAACTTCAAACTTGCATAAAATTTAATGAGCTACAAAAAAAAAATTAAAAATGAAATGTGATTAAAAAGTTTAAAACTTGCATGGAAATTTATTGATTTTCCCTGAGTTTTGCACAAAGTTTAGAAATTGAACTTTTAATTTTTTTTTATTTTAGTATTAACAATATTTTCATAAAAAACTAGCAGAACAAATTAATATAAAAGCGGTTGTGAAAAATTCTCTGGGTAAATACTTTTGGCCGTGAGTGTATGTACATTTACAATTATACTCAACAAAAACATAAAATTAATACATACATACATATAGTGCAAATGTTTGTCATCAAAAATTATAACTTAAATTGTAAAATGTAAATTGTCTGTGTAGTGTGCAATTAGCAAAGTCGTGTAATAAGTGGTATCTGTACAAATAAGTAATAGCATGAGTTATTGATTCTAGTTAATATCTATTGTATGGTAATGCAAACATACCAATTTTTATTTATTTATTTTTTTACCTTTATGTTGAGAGGTA
>NW_016188049.1:0-4222 GCF_001687245.7 Rhagoletis zephyria
AATATATGTTCACGCGTATCGCTTATGCGCAGCTCACGTCCACAATCGGGGAAATCCTGTTTGAACAGATAGAAATTCATATTCATGCGCGACATTCCGAAGGGATTCAAATGAC
Source organism: Rhagoletis zephyria (assembly GCF_001687245.7). Classification (NCBI taxonomy): domain Eukaryota; kingdom Metazoa; phylum Arthropoda; class Insecta; order Diptera; family Tephritidae; genus Rhagoletis; species Rhagoletis zephyria. Next base: position 116 of record NW_016188049.1, read on the forward strand.
TCATGAACTTCTTGAGAAATGACAAATCGAAATATTTTTTGAAGCCACGCGATGCGCGCAAATCATTGTCACATTTATGCCACACACAGAATTCATCATCTTCACTTTCGTCTTCCATTTCCTCATCCATATTCATGATTTGATTTATATTACGCTCTCTCAGGCGCTCATTGTAGGTTTCTTGCTCCAAATTTGCAAGTACATCGCTGCCAATATCTTCATTGAATTTGAGATCGCGCATGGGCTCCAAAATCGCTGCTGAAGCTGAAAGAAGAGTAGATACAGCTATTTATAAATCAAATCTATTTAACTGGAGTGCATATGCTAAGTGATATAAATCATCATAATGCAAATATAGGAGGCCAAGTGATGCGCAGTTCGCGATGTGATATGTTAATGCGACGTGTTGTTCTGTAAAAGATCTGATTTTTCGAGGTCATGTGATGTGATGATTTGACTTTTCTGAATTTCGCGCTTCAATTTTAAAGTTAAAAACTGATATGATCTCATGTTATGGGTACGTATAAGTTTTGAGACATTGGTTTTGAATATATTTATAATTTTTTAGCATAATTTTTTGGCATTTTTGCATATGTTTTTTTTGTTTTAATTCTGATCGGCCCCAATTGGGACTTATGTATTATATAAAATTTTAAATTTAAATTAAATTCTTTTATAACAATTTTTCAGCATTTTTGCATATTTTTTTTTTTTTTTTTATTCTGATCGGCCCCAATTGGGCCTTATGCAGTATTTAAAATTTTAAGCTAAAAAAAGGTAAAAACAAAAATTTAAGTAAATTTATGTCGGCAAGAACTCAATTTTTTTTTTTGTTTCTAACTTTAATGCCGTTTTTTTTCAGAAGAAAATTTATGTATGTTGAAATGCCAGATAAATTATAGACCCACTTAGTCATTGGTGGCCCGTATTCTAATTTTTTTTTTTGCCTAAAGTCTTTAGCTTCCGTACTTAGGTTTTAGTTTGAATTTTAAAATTATAGAACAAAAACTATTTTAACACTGTAGGTTTTTAGTCGCAAATTTTCTATTATAACCTTAGAGTTTATATAAATCAATTAGGAGTTTTATGTTTTGCAATTCGAGATTTAGTACTTAATTCTTTTTTATTTTTTCGCTTTGAGCTTTTGCTCCCTAAATATATTTTTGTATTGCCAGTTTGAAGTTTTGTATATTTTTTCTAGTCGTTAGCTATGGGTCAGTTAAGAATTACAAAAAAATTATTTCGAAATTTATACGATTTTTTATTTTTAAATACGCATGCGTATACATTTGCATGTATATTTTTGATTCATGCTTTTACGTTGCGAATATTTTTTTTATTTAGATTTTTTGATTACGAATTTTAAATTAAAATTTTTATCTCAAACCTTCAGATCGCAATATCACAGAGTCGTTTTTATTTCTAATATTTAGAATTCATGCTGGCGCAATATTTTTTTACATTTCACCTCATTACTTTTTAATTATTATTAGTTGCAATTAGAATTGACCTTGAGCAAAATAATAAAGCACATATGTATCTTATTAACTTACCACACTTGTTAGTAATTACCAACAATGGCAGCAACAACAATAGCAAGCCCAAAGCCTTACTAATTTTATCGCACATTTTAGCAAAGTCGTGAATCACACAAAAAACAAAAAAATAATTATTATTTTAAAATTCGCGCTTAACCACAACGAGCGCCGCAATGACCGCCAACTACCAATGAGCAAGAACTTAACTCAAACGTTCTGCTAATTTAATGCCACGTTTAAATTTCGCTTAATTGGCTTGGTCCGTTGAGTTTTAATTTAATTTTATTTCAATTCAACAGCTACAATAATCCAACCGCTGTTATCACTTGCTGGCACAAACAATTCAGTCGTAAAGCCTTCCTTCACACTGCCAACAGTCGCTTCTTCGTGCAATGCTGCAGTTGTTGTTAGAGTGTAACCGGATAACTAACCACAACAATAACCAAGGCGTGAAGTTATATGTATGTATGTATGTACGTAATAGCAAAGCCAACAATGGCCAACAGCAATTGTTCTGCACCACTTTGTTCCCTTCTACAACTGTCCGACGACTGTCTGACTGTCTGCCTGTCTGATCCGCGCTTAGCCAATGGTTCTCTCTGTGGCTTTGTTTGTTGATCACAGCAGCAGCTGTTATTGAACTCTGTGCGGCATCATCATTGTTCGGGGCGTTTTTATACAGCTTGCCATTCAATGAATGCAACAAATAGGGGACGAATGTATGTATGTAGGTGTGTGTGTGGTGCGATTGTATTTTATTGCAATTGCGATTTGTTCGCGCATTGCCATAACACGACGAGTAAGTAAGTAAGTATAAGCTGGACCAGCTATTGGCATCTGGCTAACAACATACATATGTATGTATGTATGTATGTATGTAAGTAGCTGGCTGGGTGGTTGGGAGCTGCGTGCAGTTGACGTTACGTTACGTTGCGTTGCATTGCTGATATTGAATGTGGTCGGAGGGAGCTGCACACCGATTAAAGCTTTCAATTTATACGGAATTCCATATTTGCGGCTAGTGCAGCGACAGACTTTAGTGCGTACGCACATAGCTTAGTGCATTCACTTGCATATATGCACTTGTTTTGGTGCGTAGGAATTGAGTGTGTAATATATGTATATGTATGTACGTAGCTTAAACTATAAACAAATTTGTGGCACTTTATGCATTTCATTTGTAATTTTTTCTCTTTTAATGCATTTCATTTGTTTGTTATAAAAAATTTATGTATTTAAATGGATTTTTTTTACGATCGAGGATCAGTGTTTCAGAAATTATTGGTAGGAGATTGAACTACATATATTAACGTATTAACGTCGAAGTAAAATTTTTTGATTTTCTAAAATTTATTCCTTCATTATTTACCAGGTATTTACTGCCAATGCCATCAATACAACCTTGGTATTTTTCATACATTAGTAGGACTTAACCTATTTGGAAAGTAAAGAGGTTCAGAATCTTTCTTAGACAACAAAGCAAGTTAAATAAAAGCTGGTGAAAAAAAAAAGATTTTACAATGTTTTAAAAAAAAATTTTTTATGTTTAACAGTTATGTTCCGGTCGCTTTTATATACCTTTTTTGCCTTTTTAAAACCACATATAACGATTATAAGCTTTTATAAGACACCTATTTCATGTTAAGACTAAATACATATATATTAGGGTGTTCGATTATTCGCCTTTTTTCCAAAACCGGATTTGGAGTTATTCGAGAAATTGCAATAAATTTCCAATTGTAAAAGTGTAGATCTTGCAACATCAAGAAGCAGCACACGAATTAACGTATAAAACGTTTAAGCGCCAAACATTCATTTAATGGAATCAAATGGCATTCCCAAAAAGCCCAAGTTTATAATCTTAAAACTATTTAAGGATTTTCCTTAAACGGGAAGAGCCTCAAACTTTTACTGATTAGATAAAAAAATCCGGTTTATTCGATATTCAAAAAAACTGCCTACAGATCTCTAAAAAAATCCGGTGGAAACCGGTTTGGAAAAACCGATTAAATCTCCCTAATATTTATGTATGGATATTTGAGATTGTCCGCTAGGATGAGACCTACTTTGAAGAGTATTTTCCTATTATATAGATGACTACTTGCTCACAAAGAGCAACGACTCCTAAGACCCGATTCATGTTTGCCAAGTAAAAATAACTTAGTATATTCACACACCATTAATTTTAAACATTTTAATACTCATACACTAACTATTCTGTCGCCATAACCCGAAAAAACTTGTTGCTTTTTTCTACAGGCTACACTTGGGGAGTTCCGCAAAGTTTAATGCATTCCACACCAATTCTGACTCAATTATTTCAGTATTTTATAGAAACCAGTTTGATAGAGAAGTTTTGCTAAATATTTGCACTAAACGCATAAAAAACTTGTATGCTGTATTCGAATAAGGCGAAGAGCGCGTATGCAAAAAAAAATAGCAACAACGCACAGTGGTTCGGATCGCAAATCTAGCTGGACAAAACTATTTAAACAAATACTCGTTACCACTTCTTACCTAGGGGATTTTTGGGTTGCTGATTACGAATCTGAAGTCACTTATCAAAAAT
>NW_016188050.1:0-4222 GCF_001687245.7 Rhagoletis zephyria
GAATATTATCGATCGCGAACGTGAGAGAATGTGAGTGAGAATTTCCGAACCCTGCATAGAGCTTTAGATTCCTCAGATCCGTTTCTTTCTAGTCTTAGCGTTAACAAAAACGATAATCACAAAAAGAGGTAAATACCCAATGATGTAATTATAATGCTACAAACGCCATCTTTCTTAGAAACAAATGAAGATTGCCTTGATAAATCTGTTGGTGATGTAGACGCTCAAGACGTTCATTATTTTGACATAGAATTAGAACTACATGATGAGTAGCAAATAAAAAAGTTTGTTTTATTAAATTTCTTATCTCCTTATTGTATCTTAATTAAGACATTCTTAACATATGTATGTACATAAGCCATTTAATAAAATATATCCATTGCTACATTTTACAGCTTGTTTTATAAGTTTTTGCATTAAAAACAATTCAGAACCTGAATTCTGATTTCGGGGTCAAGACGTGGCCCAATCTGTCCAAAACAATTTCCATGCCTTATCCATGATATGCTAAGCAAAAGCACCAAGTTTAAAACTTCTACCTTCATTTTTCGAGTTTATGCCAAAAAAAGGCGATCTAGACCATTGTGCACTGTAAGCATCGAAAACGAAGAGTTTTAAAAAATGTAAGTTTTTTTAATTTTATTAAACGTACATAACAAAGGGTAATTCTTTTAAAACGAAATACCATAAAGCGTTCTAACTATACTTAACTAAACGAAAATAACTCTATAAAATGGATTATTTAAATCACATTTTGTTTAAATGAAGTTCAGTTTCATTATTCTTTGTTATTTTTTTAGCATTTGATTCGATACCTCAAATTGAGTACCTTCTGAATCATTTTTTAAAATACACTCGTGCTGTGGCGACTGGAATACAAGCGACAGCTGAAAACATTTGTTTCATATGAGGAAACACGTATTCTTCATCGTCCCCATTTCTCTTATCGTTCAAATCGGAACTTCCGAAAAAAACTGTAATTTGTACTTAGAGGTAATTTAAACAAGCTTGTCTAAAAACAGCTAAAACTGTGAATCTGGCCACGTTGGTGGTAATACATGAACGTTCTTCCCTCCCAGGTGACAAAGCAGGAAAGGGTTGAGGCAGCAAAGAATCCTACTTGCGGCAGTTTTATAACCAGGTGTCAACCCTCCGCAAAATATTTTCAAACCACAACCTCTTTCGTTGAGGTCAGTCACTGAAGTGATGCACATGAGTGAGAACGTAAGTTCATTAAATATGTAGTATCTACATACCGATTTTATAGTAAGGTCTAAATACTTAACATACGTATGTATGTATAAAAACTGATTTATAAAAATTTTTGTTAATTTTAATCTTTTAAGATAATCTTTATTTTCTCTTTTCCATTGTAATATAGTTACATAAGTATGCACTTATCTAGGCATTCTATATTAGTTTCTCTGTAAGGCATTCTTTGTTCGCTTCTCTGGATTCTGTTTATCCATGCGATCTCCCTTCGTTCGATGGTAATGCAGCGGGTAAGGGCTTATGGCCAATGACATGCTCATGTTAAAATAATGCCTTCTTGAAGCGAAAAGGTAAGTGATTCCCATCGCCCAATTCGATTCCACTTGAATTTATGTGGTAATCTCATTTTTTGCTGGTATGTACCAGGGTTGTTGCGAATATTCGCATTCGCATTCGCAACCGCGGAACTTCCGCATAAATTTTAACATTCGCATTCGCTTTCGCATTCGCAATAATCAATGCGGAGCTTTTGCGAATGCGAATATTGTGCAAGTGCCCCAAAAAATATATTAAAACACATTGAGCGCATGGAATGGAACAACAAAACGGATTTGATGGCTTATCCCTGCAGGGAAACCACGGACTAGTGAATCAAATTTCTAGTTCCGTCTTTATCGCCAAAAAGGAACTAGTCCGTTAGGTACTAGAACCCCACCAGGCCAAAATCGGCGAAAAGTGGTACTTTTAAAAACTAATTTTTTTCAGTTTTTTCACTAGAAATCTATATCTAAAGTGACGAATTTAAGAACTATAGAAAAAGGGATGCAGAACGAAACAGATCTTATTTGTCGAATTTAGAACTAGTTTGGACCTATCGAATAAGGGATGCAGCGGGGGGCTGTTTACTTTACAAAGATATGTGTTCGGCGGCTTTTTCGTTCCAATACGCTTCTATTCTGTGCTTCGTAGATGCTTTTTCATAGCTTGGTAATACAAAACTAAAATTTGTGTTAACATTTCAACATCTTGGGACCGTCTGGAATCTAAGAAATAACAGCGAGCACCTCTGCAAACTCAGCTACAGCTAAAGGTATGTAAACGTACATTTCTTACAATCATTCAAACAAATTTAATTTCAAATTGAAAACACATTTCTTCCAAAATAACTTAAAATCGCACGCACAGAAAAACCAAAAAGATTGAAAAATCATGATACTTTTTTCTTTCGTATGCCGATTTTAGAACTGGTTCGGAACTATAGAATGTTAAATTCGCCAGTTGCTTGCATTCAAAAGAGATTTATCGCGAAACAGTACTGGGTCTAAATGTACTAGGCGCGCCAGTTCAGAACTAGAGATTTTCCCCACAGGGTATGGTACCGACAGCGGTGAGTAATTAATTGTGACTGCCTGAAACTAGGAAAAGCCATGCTCAGCTAACTAATAAAAAAACTAATTGTAAGCTGTTCATTACAGGTAAACCTTTCCAAGAGGTCACCCGGCAATTAAGCAAATCTGAGACCCTTATCGTCCGTGATTCCAATAATTGAAATTATTATAAAAAACGTGGTACCTTTTTAACAAAATAACAAGATTTTAAACTAATTCTGCTGGCAGCCACGACTTTCAAAACAGAATTTTCTTCGAAATTTTCATACCTAAAAAATAACAATTTATTAGCCAGAAGACAGGATTAAAAATTAAGTACAAAAACTAAAATCCAAAAACGCTGATGTCGTATTCTGAAACAACCAAAAAAATTGGTTCTCCAAATTGGAACACAACGGTGTTTAAACAGCGATATTGCCATGATGCTAGATTGTGAAAATGAAAGTCAGGAGGATTCATCCGAAATTTGCAGCCCCGATGCAATTCTCGAATTATTGAACCGCAAAAAAAAACTCAAGTCCTCTCAACTGGTGCAGCGTCAATCGAAAATAATTTACAATTTTGTAAAGTTTCTAGTTTTTCAAGTTTGTCGCCTCGAGCGAGTAGTTATTTAATGGCGCAGGTTTGATTTACGACCCGTTAAGAAACAGGCTGTAACCCGAAAAAGCAGCAAAATTACTCTTCCAATTTTTTAATTCAAGTACTAAATAAAAAAAATATTAAAAATTACTAAATTTTTCATTTTTTTACCTAAATCACCTAATGTACTCACCAAAAAATTTTTCTTAAAAAACAGTGAAAGGTCGTATAGACGGACGCTCTAATAAGCGGTCACATTCTTGGGAACGAACAATATTTGGTTTTTTTTTTCATACAAAATGCTCTCCCATACACGGACTTTCCGATAAACGGACGCGGACACTCAAAAAAGTCGAGCTATGAAAAAAACTCTCCCATGAGCGGACGCGAAGCTTTAACAAGCGGTCAATTTTGTTTTGTTTTTTCAGTCAAATGTTGACTCTTGCGCTTCTAGATGTGTATATGTACACAAGAACATAGCCCATATTCAAAAATATTTTCTTTTCTAGAAAAAGTGATGCCTTTTCGTTGCCAATGGGCAATGAGATTTGTCGGTAGGAAAGAAAACGCAATAAATTTGAATTTATTTTTAATTCACCCTGTTTCTGTCTATTGAAGAATATATATTATTTTAGTTTAGAAACCCGCAATTTCAATTTTTAAGATGATTTTTTATTTAATTTTTTACGAAATTCTATAAGGGGCTGTTCATATATTGCGTAAGACCTTTGTGGGTGAGGGCGGGTCTAGAATTTTCTTACTTTTTCTTATATGGGGGGAGGGGGCGTCCCGTAGATTCCTACGAAATATTATTATTCTTATATTCTTATACAAAATTGTTCTTTATAAAATACGAAAATTCACCCAATTAAAGTACTAAATTGCATTGAAATGAAAAATATACATTAAATACGGAGAATATTACAATTTTTGAAAACTTTTGCTTTAATTTTTCTATTTTTCCACAAAAAACGTTACTCTTCGGTGTCTATTAAAACCGAAAAATGCAGCTCGAACACAAACAGGCGAAAACTCCCTTACGT